>NC_138159.1:21390346-21470846 GCF_964199315.1 Orbicella franksi
GTTTAAACCTAAAAAAACAGTGTGAGATAGTTAAGTTTAGTTTCAATGAGTTTGTCACCAAAATACAAGAACAAATAAATTCAAACAGACAAAAAACTAACTTCAAATGAGCAAATAAATTCTAAATTATAGTATGGAGGAAAGACACAGAACTAGTGTCCCAATTGCAATCTAACCCCCTATTACACTCAACATACACTTAATACATACACTAAAAATAAAGATGGAGATTAAGTCTGCATTGGGCCAAGTGGCTCATACAGCTGAAGCTTCTCCCAGTTTCTGCAATACTAAGAGATTAGGAATATCTGTACTCCCCCCTTGATGGGATGCTTGTCCACTGCAGGGTTACCCCCTGGCAATAAGTTTGTTGGTACCCATTTTACACCTGGGTGGAGTGAGGCACTGTGAGAGTAAAGTGTCTTGCCCAAGAACACAATGCAATGACCCTGGCCAAGGCTTGAACCCAGATCACTTGATCCAGAGTCCAGCACGTCAACCATCAAGTTACACTATTAATAACATTAACTGATTTGTCTCACGCAAACGTACAACCACCAACCCACATGCAAACTGACAGACTCACTAACCGATCAACCAAAGAAATTATCAACAAACCCAATGTCTGATTGACCACCATCTGAAAGACCCACCCACAGACTAAATGACCGACATATTCACCCACCAACCAATTCATCGACTGATTGAAAATTGACTGTTTGGTTGATTAATAACTGCCGCACTACCTTGAAGCCTCCACACAACTCTCTGTTTCAGCTTTCCAAATGCTGTTGCTAACATGTCTACCACTGTCTTTGGAAGAACTGATGCCACATTTGAACCAAAGGAAACAATGATAAAGCCATGGCCCCCTGAATTGCTGACAAATTCTTCTAAATCAGGGGGGAGCGCCCTTGCCGCTTTTTTGACATTCAGTGGTCCAACCATGACATTGCCTGTAGAATGTAATCACAATATCGTGTCAACAACATTTTACCTTTGTTATTACTTAAAAGGGAAAAACCAGATGGTAGAATTCTTTCTGTGCCAGACATGTGCTAGAAACTTTAATTTACCCCTGTCATATCCTGTGAAGTAAGCATTCCCATAGAAATAATGAGTTTCCTGTTTTTTGACCTCTCAAAGCTCCACAAGCTAGGAATAAAGTACTCCAAAGCAACTGCACTATTTGAATATCATGAATGTTCTGACCACAATTTGATCACTGGTAAAGAGCTCAATCTTAACATGATTGTTAGTATTTATTATTACGTCAAATCTTTCAAATGAAGATTTCATACCTGGCAATAGGGGTTGTGGATACTCTATAGCAAAATCTGCAGTAATTATGACAAGTTCAACATCACCAGCAGCCTCATGAAAACTTTGTTCAGGTTTGATTTTGTACTTGACTTTAAGAGCATCCATTTGTCTTTCAAATGCAAACTGTATAAAATGCTTTGTACCAAAGTAAACCCCTAAATTCATCACACGTTCCAAAAAAGTCATTTTGTCAGTAAATCCTGTCAATAGTTGTGGAACGTAGGAGACAGGCATTGGTATCATGTGCTTAAAAGAGAATGGAACATTTGGTGGAGCAGGCAAAATCTCAACTCTAGGAATACTAAGGTGTTCACCAATCAATACAGCACAAGATGCAAGACTGTCATAAATAATGAGGTCAAAGCCTTTCAGGTCCTCGAGAACCTCTGTGCTGTTGAAAACACTCTCACACAAAGCATGCAGCACTTCACCCATTTTCAAAAACAGTTGTAACTTATTTCCCTCAAATTCAAGCCGTATCATGGCATCTTCATGGAAGCCAGGTTCATAGGGTACTTGGTAAATCTTGTGTGGCACTTTCTCACTGGGTTTGATTTTCTGAGATGAGGGAACAACAAGCACCACCTAAAAGTCAGAAAAAGAGAAAAATTTCTTTTGTTGCACATTTTATGTTTCATTTAATTCCAACAATACCCTGATCCTTAGTCAACCCTTTGTATCAATATTATAAATTTATTTTGTAACAAGGAAACCGACAAATTTTCCGCCAAGATAAGATAAGATAAGAACCTTTAATTAAGTGTAAAATGTATTTAGCCCTAGCGGACTAATTGGGGACACTAAGCAAGAGCCTTAAGTACTAAAAAGAAAATGCTAAACTAATTAAAATTATTAAACTTATTTACACAAGGCCCTTAAGTACTAATAATGCTAAAATCATTGAGAAAAAGTAATAAAATCATTTACAGTGTAATCTATTCACAGCAAAGTTTAGAGCAATTACTGCCATAAAGAAGGTTAACCTGTGCACATCTTTCCAGTACAGTAAATTTAATATATTTGGTAAATTCTTCACCTTTGGGCTCATCCAAAAAGTTACTGCATTATAGGAAATTAATGCTTTGTGAAATTAACGTGAATTTTTAAAATTTTCCTTACTTGCTGTCATGCTAATTTATATAAATGTTAATTTCCACGCTGTTAATTAAGTTGTGCGTTAATTTCCGTGACGTTAATTACCATTATTTTCCCCTAAATCTGTGACACACTCTAGACATTCTTGACACAGCCAAACAATAAATTTTATTTGCACACTTTACATTTCACATCAATCTTTCACATTAGTAAATCATTTACTGTACTTCAACAAATCCTTTTTTTTTTGGTGTAGCAGACGCGCTACTTTCCCTCATTTTGAAATTTTGCCCCCTCTCTCGCATTAATTTCCTTTATTGGGAAGCAAACTTACCTTCAATTCATGTTAATTTAAGTCACATTAATTTCAAATATGTTAATTAACACGAGTGTTAATTCCCTATAATAAGGTAACTGTAACAAAAGGGAAAAAAAGACTGTGGCACCTGATAGGGTAACCCTAGTGCTAGGCTTACCCTAGCAAGAGGGTCAAAGATAGCCTGCCTTTACAAGCACAATATCTCAGGTAGGGTTACCCTACTACGTGGGAAAATGGCGGCCTGTCACACGTTTGTTAACATGGTAAATAAAATACACAACAGATAATAAATTATTGTCAAAACTTGTTTATACTTGAATTGTGTAGTTTATCATTTCCACTGAAATCATTTCAATTTCTAAGCTCACTTGAACTCCCAGACAGTAATTTCTCTGTGACTTGGGATGAATTTAATGGCCAAACAATTTATAAACAATTCTGCAATAGAATATATTTTAGTGACTGACATCATTTTGAAAATTTCATTGCAAAAGGCCTTTTTTTTTCCAAAAATTTTGCCATCCAAAGCAAAACTTTTTTGAATTACTATGTGATGTTTATTAAGTCAAAATTGGTTTGTTTTACCAGTAGTTGTTACATATTTTGTTTCTTGGAGCTAAAAGGAAATTGTCCTTGCCAGAGCATTAACCCTGGTGCTAGGGTAAACCGGGGGGGGGGGGGGGGTACTCCCTTATATGGGATACGGGCTATATAGGTATGTGCGGCCCCAAATGGTACGGATTTTCAGCCGTTTTGGTCATAAACAGGGTATCAATTTTAGCTGATTTTGGCCATTTTGGTCATAAACAGGGTATGTTTTGCACTCTAGCCTAGATATGGGTATGTTTTAAGAAGAAGCCACTTACTTTTTCATCATTATCAAAAAGAAAATCAACAAAAGCCCTTCACAAATTATGTTTACGGTAATTTAACATTGGTCTGAACTAGGGAACTAATTATGACGCAGGTCTGAAACAGGGTTTTGATTTAAGGGTGAGGTCATAAATAGGGTTTCAAATTTTTGGTCAGGTCATAAATAGGGTAGGGGAAATTGCAAATTTTGGTCATAAATAGGGTAAGGGTTTTGGGAAGCGGGCCACACACACACCCCCACCCAACTTTTCTGGTACTACCCTCCCCAGGGGTAAACCTAGTGCTAAGCTAGGAACTCCTAGCACCAGGGTTAACATACATGCCTTGAAAATGTGTTCATGAATAAAAGAAGAAATTTGGGAGTCTTAGGATACCCCTGTTCCTAGGGTAACCCAAGCACTTGGGTTACCGATCTCCTTGTAAACAAGGCCTAACAGTAATGGAATACTCTCCCCCAATGTGTTGTAATCCTGCAGTTACATTTCTGTGATATTTTTCCTGGCAGAAGAACTTTTGGTAAACTCTGAAACTAACATGCGAAGAGGTAAAGTATGGGTGGGGGAGATATGATGGTTCAAGAAAGTGAAACCTCTTTGGCAGTAAAATATCAGACGGGAGAGTTAGTGAAATTATTCATTATAAAATCATCTCTAAATGTTTTCTCTTTTGATCATGGTTATAAGCTTATCTGCAAATTAAATAGTTTTGGCAGTGCAGGCGGAATACTCAGGTATTTTGGTGACAGGTGCAAATGAGGCCAAATTTCAAGCTTAATCTTACAGACACTGAAATAAAGTGAAGTTTATGTAAGCTTATGTATATATGTTGACCCCCAACATGTCCTATTTAGGCTTAAGCCAGAACCCCCAAAATCCAATTTTCGTATTTTTAAGATTATAAACAGATGCAAACTTAATTATTAAATAATTAAACTCTGTTCAGAGGAGCCAGCGTGCGGCCCGAGTCAAGGTTCCGTACGCCCTGCAGAGACGTTCGAAAGAAAAATCTTAGCCAAACTCTACACATCGCTGATAACAGAACATAACAATGATCCCAAATCAGTGATCACCTGTCTTTTACAAACGAGATGATGGATAATTTAGAAATAATCGACGGAAAACAGAATTTAACGATCAGTCGTTCTTTAGGACCATCCCAAGAATCAGCAATGCAGAAAGCAAGCTTGCATGACAGTGCAAAAGTTATCCAGGAGTGCGGTATCCGGTCGTTTCGCCAACGTCTCGTTCGCCAACGTCTTAGGTCGATTCGCCAACGTCCTAAGTCGCTTCGCCAACGTCCTACCGGTCAATTCGCCAACGTCTAAATAAAAGTTTACCTTCACTTGTGTGTGCTGTCATTTATTTCATTCCCTTACCTAGAGTTATTTTCCATGCAAGAGCACCTCATTATTTACGACGACAGTATTGACAAAACCAAGCCGATCCGGACCAATAACTCAATCGCCGAGCGGGGGAACAATGCGGTTTGCTTGATAGGGAGGCAAAACTTACAGCCGTGACAATCAGGCTTGTATCAGACAATAAACTTAAACGAATTCAACGTAGTGTCACTAGGAATATCCAGGCTAAGCTATTTGCAAGCTGGGAAAAGTACGAGAACAACGAAAATACTGCCGCCCAACTACTCAAGACTTGTTCTCGGCTTAACGGACCAGCTCGTGCGAACTAGAACTTCTCTGTAAATAGGATAAATTAATTGGTTTCAGATAAATATAGGTTTCAATCAGGTTTTGTAAATAGGTTTCATAGGATTTTTGTGCTTGTAAATATTTGATACTATATACTGTAATAAAATTGCTGTTGTTATTTACTTGACGTTCCATTTTATTTCTAACTCGATTATAAGGCTGGAAAATGAAAACAAACTCTGTTTGCTTTTGAAGAAGGAAAAGATATAATGTTAATTTACATCGTAATGCATTATCCGCGAATTGGAAGCCATCAAACTTTTGGAAGCCATCGGACTTTGGTATTCAGCAGTCAATTTTCACCGTGAAAATTACCGCGATGTAGCACCCACGAGCCGGCTTCTGAAACTATCAGAAACATGCAAATTGATCTACAGTCAGTCAAGCGAAACTGGCAGTGACTTAAAATTTCTTGACCCAAGGATCACGCAAGGATCAGGATTGCATTCCAAACATCAATAAGCAGCTTTTTTTTTTTTCGTTAGTACTGGATATATGACGTTGGCGAATTGACCGGTAGGGCGTTGGCGAAACGACTTAGGACGTTGGCGAATCGACCTAAGACGTTGGCGAAACGACTCGTTGGCGAAACGACCGCAATTCGGGCAAGCAACATTTGAGAGCTGCTTGTCCAAAGGGCAAGCTGGAATTCAAGTTTTTTTCAATCCCTGCTATTGTGTACCTCGTGGCCTCTGTTGGCTAGTTCTTCCAGAGTATGTCTTGTGTTAATGTACTGTGATCCTCCAACGGCACAGAAACCAGCAATCCGAGCCGACAAAGCCGAGCTGACTGCTAATAAAATCATTAACAACAGCGACAACAACGCCATCTTTATAATTTGCTGACGCTTTGTGTTTCGTTGACTTTGCGAAACACCCCTCCCCCACCCCCTGAAAATAGTGGCAACTTTGCGTGTTTTCGCCCTTACCCTCTCGCTGACTCCACAACTCTCGCCTGCGAACAGGCCCCTGGTGAGCCCGAAGGAAGCGAATCTGTCCGAAACGAACCTGTCCCCGCCCCGATCGCTTTGCTCTCCGAATTCTTCTGTTTCGCGCTCGCCGAAATTTTTTTCCGTCCCCGCCGGGAGCCTGTTCGCAGGCTACCAAAACTCAAGTACATTAGTCCTGGACCCGAGGCGATACTTTTCTCCGCCAGAGGGATTGACGTTTTACACCCTTTCGCACAATGCACCACAGCATCTTCTTGTGTTGCGCAATCCGGAACTATGCTATGTATGTAATCGTCTGGTGGCGCCAACCTAAATGAGGAAAAAAAAAAAGCGCAGACGTTGCGCCCCAACGCGCCCTTCCCCTAAAACTGGTGTTACCTACTCGATCGTTCAGAAGCTGCCCAAAACAGCTTCTGTTTAAATCATTTTGTTTGCGCGCAGCCGGTTTACACGCGTTCCAGGACTATGCCTTGGGAACAACCCATCTTTTGTACCACACCCTTCTCTCCCTAAGATAGGATGTAAATAGCGTCTAGCTGCGCACTTGATCGCGCCAAAACTTTCGAAATCGCTCATGGTGGGTGAAGCTTCATGCGCAGTTAGAAAAACATCGGACCTTCTACACTTATACACCACCCTCGCCTTCCCCCACCACCGCTTCTTCCAAGAATTGCATTGTCGATTTGATCACACCGAGTGTACTTCATAAATAATATATAACTAGTGCACTTTGTACTTTTTTCACCTCATGTATTATATTGTTCACTGAAAAACCTTTTAAGGAGTGTACAATAAAATTTTATCTTATCTTATCTTATCCTAACGCTATTTTGCAAAGTTCGTTATTGAGGAAGATGCTTTGACACTTAAGTTGCTGTTGCGCAGTGGATCGCTGCGCAGGGTGGGGGTAAGCTTTGCTGTTAGATTCGATTTTCCAAAATGATACGACGTTTGAATGTCTGTTTGTTTTTCTTGAACAGATTGTCATTATTGTTGCTTTAAAACGGTCCGTTAGTGGTGAAGAAAGCAGTACCCCGCTTTCATGTCCGATTGCTTGTCAAGTGTGATCGCGCGGGTAAGACATTGATGAGAAGGACTTCAGATCAAGTTGACCGACTGATAACTGATAATTACCGTAACCTTTGATCTTTGCAGCGAGTGAAGAGAAACATTTGATTGACTTATAAGTGACTGGCATGCATAAACTCTACATCTCTACAGTAAAGGCACATTGTAATTAATTATAATGCAAAATTCGCAAGGTTCGTTTTACAAAGTTCCTCGGCTTATTGTAGTTGGCTGGGTGGTCCAGGTCCACTCAACGAAGGGCAAAATGGACGACCGCTGGCTGGTTTTAGATTCTCCCAATAGGCACGATTAGCTCTGAAAATAAGGAAATCACTCATTGGTCAGTCTATAGGCTTTGTGTATGATGATAATCTCCGTTTAAAGAGAAAGAGAGGGAAGGAATATTAGGTCTAGAGTATAATTTGTAGCTATTTATTTATATCACAAATAGAGGGAAAGCGAATAAACGATGTCTTATTGTCAACGAATTTCTTACTGAAATGTAGCAGTCTTGACTTAAGACGACTTAGCAGTTGGATGCTGACGAGCTGGCACATTTTAACATTCATTCACATTTTAAACATCGATCGCGATTGAAAAGAGTACACGAAAGAAACGTTAATTCTGATTTGCATAAAGGCCGTGTGGAGATCTCTAGAGCTCTCCCCAGTCTTACCTGTCTCGGACTTCAGCTACTGCGTGGTGTTTGAGTGCCTCTCCCCAGGGACTGTGCTTTTCACTAGCTGCAGGAAATCTTCCTCGTTCTGGAGCAAGCTGAAATTAAAAGCAATATTACTGGTTTATTATATGGTTTGCCTCATGAGCGGGAAAGATGAACCAAATTCTGCGCTGTGATTGGCTAACCGAGCAAGCACGATGGCGCTGTCCTGTCCGGCGCTCGAGATTATGCGCTGTTCCCCGCAAGTACATGCGTTCTTTATCCCATATGATAAACCATTTATCAACCAAGCTTGTTCGGTCAATTTGGCCCAAAATAGTGTTGCATTTGAGTAAATTGTAGACAGCAAGGGATGTGTGGGGCGAGGAAAAGGGGAGAGGTTGTTCGGTTATTATTTCAGCTCTAATGAACTCCCCGGCTCTCTGAAGTGGAGTGCAAATTGCCTCCTTTAAAAAAAGAGGAAGCTTAGCCGAGTGGTTAGAACACTGGACTTGAAATCCGGACATCGCAAGTTTTTGTCCCGTCTTGACAACTAGGACCACTAGCTGGTGTTGTTTTTAGTAGTACCTCGGCCAGGCTTGGAAACAGGCAACTTGCCTGCCATCTGCTTGTTGAATCATGTTATGTTCATTTACCTTATTTCTTTCATCGTTTCTTTCCACAGGCTCCAAGGGCCCCATTAGGGGGAGTGGCTAATTGAGTTAACATACATGATTTGTTCATGAGTCCTACCTCTTCAGCAATAGCCCGGATGTGGTATGGCTCAAAGCCACAGCAGCCTCCGATATACCTCACTCCCATATCATAGGCCCGCCGAGCGTACTTATGCACATCCCAACGAGTTAGTGTACGAGGCTCCAGAGCTAAACAAGTGAATAATAAATATTGTTTATTTTGCAAGAACCGAAAGAATTCTTTCGGTCTTGTTGATCGAGAAATTCAGACGATGAGATTGTAGACCGTGAAAATGGTAACACGACGCAAGACAACATACAGAAAAAAAAATGAGAGATTGATGTGCCCTTGTGCTAACAAAATCGAGCCAGGCGAGTTTGTTGTAAAAGTTTAATTTGCCGGAACCATTTCAGTCCACAAACAAAACAAATCGACTGAATTTTTTACTGGATTATTGGATAATGCAATTCGAGAGTTTTTACTGGCTTAGCAATCATGGGATATGAGCCATTATACCATGTCCTACAAATATAGTAAGCGCACGCGTATTTTTTTTTGGGGGGGGGGGGGTTATTTTATTTTAGTTTGGTTTTTGTTTTACTTTCTTTCCTAATACAGACCGTTCAAGTCGAGATTGTCCTGTGGCGATAATGAGACGCAAGCTCAGCTGCTTATTTGGACTACCGTCCGTCAACTGAAATTTTACAATAGGGAAGGGAAAACTAACTCACCAAACGGGGTTTCGGGTAAATATCCATTTCTCGCGTAATCTGGAGCATGATAACAAAGCGGTTGAATCATCAGATGAGGCTTGAGGCCTTCCTTGTCTAACGCCTCTTTCATTAAACCAATGGTCTGTAAACTGATGTCGGGACTGAAGCAACAGTTGACACCAATGATATCAGCCCCTTAATGACAATAATAATACACAAAAATTACAACAAATTAAACTTGTGAAAGGAGTATGGATGGCGCAGGGGTGAGAGTGCTCGCCTTACGCAATGTGGTCCAGGTTCGATTCGGGCCTGGTGCCATATGTGCTTTTGGTTTTTTGTTAGTTCCAGCCTTGCTCCGAGGGTTTTGCCCCGGTGCTCCGGTTTTCCTCCACAAAAACCAGCATCTTCAAAATTCCAATTTGACCAAGATACATGGTCTGCATCACCCCGTATAAACTAACTAAGGCTAACATGTAAACATGATTGCGACAGGAAATAGAGCACTTTTTTTTCGTATATGCATAGACTCATCTAAACACTCCGGGGATTGTGAGAATTATCAAAAGCTATACAAACCCTCGACTGCGCCTCGAAAGTTATGCAAACCCTCGTCTGCGTCTCGGGTCTGCTTCGGTTTCGTGACAGCGTAGCACTTTCATTGGCTCGTTAGAAGTCCGTTCAACGTTTCCCGACCAATCAGAACAAAGATGCGGTTTCATTTAATCTTGCACGTGCTGAGCTTGCGCTCGTTTTCCTATTCCTTTGCACTGGATGGGTGTTTTCGTTTGGAGTTCTGGTTGGGCTTTTCGAATCTGAGGAACTTAAGAGCGAAAACGGCAAAAAATACGACTCAAACGCCGGTCTCATGCGCCGATGGCCCAATCAAGAGTGTACAGCCTATAATAACGGTGAAATTGATTTTAGAGATGAGGTTATTTTCGCTCGCAAATTCAAAGTGGAGGCAGAAATGCAGTATAAATGGTATAAGGACGGCCAAAAAGCAAACATTGATAGTCCCATGGGATTTATTTCTGGTCTTTCCCTTGATTGCTTGTGTATAAAGCAGTGGCAACTTTTCATTCTTTTGTACAATTTGCGGCGTAATAGTCGTCGGTGATTTTCAAATTCGCTGGGTGCTAATGCGATGTTTGGTTGCCCAGCATCGCTGGGTTATTAGAACCAGTCCTCTCTTGTCCTCTACTCCCTGTTCCATCTCCAGTTTCATTTATGTGAGCTACACTGGATTGTTCCACAGTACCTGCCCTTGCTAGCCTCACAGCACATTCTCCAGCTGACACATTTTTCTTATCACCGTGAGGTCCAATACATAGCGTTATGGCCGTTGGTTTGCCTGTGGACTTTAAAACTTCTGCTGCCCATTCAGCTTCCTCGACGTGTGCAAAGAACTGAGGGAAGAGAAAACAGTTATGGCTGAAGAAATTAATGTTTAAAGAGAGGTCTAGAAAGATAAGTATATCAAAGTGCAATGGTATCCCCAGATAGAGACAGTAATTTAAATTATTACATGCAGGTCACAAAGTTCACAAACTGTCGTCAGATGAAGTAAGGAATAACACTTAAAGTAACTTTATTACGCGCTCATCACTTGTTGCTTTCTTGGTAATCTTGAATAGTTTAAAGCAAATTGAAGGAGTTCTGACCGTCAAATTCTCGGGAAATAATAATAAAAATTGAGTGTTACGATAGGTTCCAATGCTGAAGTCAAAACACTGGAGTACATTTCCATCGTCGTCAAATTTAAATTTAAACGAGATGCAATTTAAGACAGCTCACCTCAGCAATAATCAAATCAACATTGTTTTGGAGAAAAATCTCGATTTGTTCTCTAAACTTCTTCATCACCACGTCTTTTCCAGCACCTTGTGAATACAGGAAAGCAGTCTGATTGATGCAGCCAGCAAAATACACCCCGCCTTCCTTGGCCACCTCTTTGGCAAGATCGCATGCTGCCTGGTTTATTTTCGCGATCTGAAAGGAAATTCTAGCATAAGATAAAAGTGACAATAGTATTATTGTTAACAGGAGAGAAGCCAGAATTATAAAGCAGCCATAAAAATTAAGACATGTAAGAAATGTTAAAAGCATGAACCGTACGCGTAGGCAAGAGCTTTTTTCATTTCTCAGCTGTTTCCTTAAATTAATATTACTATTTGGAGACTATTGTGTCTGTTATCTTTCATATAACTTCAAAGTGTTGTCATGTTGTTAAATGTAAAGACAATTTTATTGGTGCTCACAAAGCAATCTTGTCAATCTTGCAATTGTAGCCTCTATTGTATTTAAAACATTCAGTTCTATTCAATTTAACACTTTGTTACTAAGCTAAACTCTGTCTCTACACATTAGTGTAGTGATATCTAGACTTGCTGACAGACATATTGATATAATTATACACACCCCATATTTAGCTTGATCACCTTCCCAGTCATCATCCAATGCGAATGTAAATGCTTGAATGACATCAGCTCCTGCTCGCTGGAATTCCCGATGCAGCTGTCGAACTGAAACAAAATTGACAGATTGTTCATGGCAAGAAGGAAGGAAGATGGGAAGGACGGAGAAAGATAGAAGGGAAGGAAGAAGGAAACTAGAAAGTGTTAAAAAGACACTAAGCTATCTGTGACTTCTCCTAAACAACTGACCTGCCTCTGGGTGCTCCACTGTACATTCGGGAGTCCAAGGTCCTGCTTTCACATATCCACGCTTTTCCAAAGCATAGCACAGTCCCCCATCTCCTACTAAAACCTCACCGGAGTTAAGCCGCTCCAATATACCACGCTGAAACAAGGAATGGTCGGAAAACAATGTCAACTGACAGAAACTATAGGTCCGACTAGTCGAGCTTAAACTCCAAGGACTACACAATCGTTTTTTTCTAATGTAAAATTTCTTCTCCTTTTGGTCTTTCTTTTTCAGTAGTGTGACCTGGTAAAACTCATTTTCGAAGTCACGCTGCGAAGTCCTTTAACGTGGTACCAAAACTGTCCAACAGAGTTATTTTATAAGAAATATACTTTTAAGGTATAAGACCCCCCCTAAATGAAATTTAGATCCGGTAGCGAAATATTTGTAACTTCTCATGTACAGATGTTTTCTTTTCTTTTTTTTTTTTTTTAATAAAATGGAGAAAATCACTGTCTCTTTGTGAGTGAGTGAGTGAGAACTTTATTAAAGTGTCAAAAACCTTATGTCCCTTAGGGGACACTGCTAAAAAACTATACTAATACTAATATTAATACAATAAAAAATAAATGACTTGAAGGGCATTATGTGCAGCATAGGATGCAGCCCTTACAGCCGGTGTCCATTAAGCGAGTTATATCTCTTTTGCGAATAGAGTAAATTGCGGGCGAAGTTAGTGCACCTGGTGTAAAGCCCTATCTTTTATTATATGGCTACAATTGCAGCTTCGTGATCGGGCAAGATGATACTGATGAACCGAATCCTGCGCTGTTATTGACTGCCGAGTGTCGTTTCCCCCAAGAAATTAGTGTTATCTTTCCATATAATAAATCCTTTGTTCACCAAGCTTGTTCGGTCAACATGGCTGGATATTGGCCTCGTCGTTTTTTTTATCTTTTTTTTTTTTGCGTGTTTAGGGACGGAGTCGGGTCCATAAACGCGCAAAAAAAACTTGGCCAATATACAATGATCTTGACCTCACGCTTGGTCAATAGCCAACATTTATTATATGGCCAGCTCCGTGAGCGAGCGGGCAAGATGAATCAAATCCTGCGCTGTGATTGGCTACCCGAGCGGGCAAGATGGAGCTATCTTGTCCACTCGGGACTACCCGCCCTGTCCCGCAAGAAAAATTTTCCCGAAAGCCATATAATAAATCCTTTATTGACCAAGCTTGTACGATCAAGATGGTTGGATATTGGCCTCGTTCTTTTTTTGCGTGTTTATGGACCTCGACTCCGTCTCGCTCGATAAACACGCAAAAAAAAGAACTTGGCCAATATCCAGCCATCTTGACCTCACACTTGGTCAATAACCCGTACGTATTTCTTCCTACGCGCTTGATGTATGACCTGCCGTGATCTCGTGCGCAGTAAGGCTGTAGTTGAAAGAATGCAAATGGAAACACCGGCAATATCTTTCTTATTATTTTCACTTTTTGTTCTCTCTACTGGCCTTGACCGAGCACAAAATTTAATACCTGTTTAATCCTGTCTGAACAACTAAACCAACAGAAACGTAACGTAATTCATGCATAGTTGAATAACGCAAATTTAAAGAAAAAATTGCACTCGGTTGGTGACCATTTAACATAAATCTTGGCGTCGTTCTTAAATTGCTCTTCTGAAGTTTGCTGGGCTTCCTATTGTAACTGTGCTCTAAGTATATCTAAGTACAGTTAAGGCCTTTGAACTCGCTATTTGTACAACGATAAAGAGAGGAAACATGTTCACACTGAAGACAAAATAGCCCGAAATTGCCTCACATACATGCTAGAGTTAATTGTAATGCAAATGAGCGAAGGTAACCGTGAAAAGGGCTCTTGGGGGACAAAATCGTATCTACATATTCACTAGAGCATTTCTTAACAGCGTAACGAGTAACGGTACGACAAACCGAGAGAGGGATTTTAGCTTGAGTAGCACGCCGGTGAGACTAAATGACCGTGAATAGCACTGACTGTATGCGCAGTGGCTAGTACAGGAGTGGCTGAGGCTAGTCAAACGTGAAAATATCGATTACTGTTATTACACCTTCACATGTACCTCAACCATCAGGTTTCAATAATGAAATGGGCGCGATATATAGAATGCGACTGATCCAAGCTTATAACGATTTCTCCAGTTTGAATTGTTGATGAATCGGCCACACCATTTTCTCGCTATTAAAATCTTCACAAGCATATGCATAGTTTAACCCCGCTATTTTGAATTCTCAGGGGAAACGAAAATCAGTTCGAATTAGCGGGAGCCCCAAATAGCCGATAGTAAATGACTGAAGGGCAAATTCAGGGGAAATTGTTTTGAGTTCGAAATAACGGGGACGAAATGACCGAGTTCGAATCAGCGTGGTCCAACTGTATATGTTCTCAGTACTACCGGGGGAAAACATTTTACGATAATTTACAGTTTCAAACCTCGAACGTTTATTTAGAGACCTTAGGGTTGGAGTAAAAGTACGAGATATGAGAACGAGCCGCTGTTTCGAATCTCCGGCAAACCAGCAACGTCTCCAGAGCCCTCGCTCTTCATGTTAGTGGTAGCTCATAGGATGAGATGGGTATGCGATGCGATAATGTGAAGCCTAAAAACTAGAATTGAAAAGACGTTCTCGATCTCGTGCTCATGTCTAAAGTCGCCTATCGCGCGCACAAATCAAAGATCCAGATTACGCGTATTTTGCTCTGCCACTGTAGCGTCCACTCACCTTCTCAGCATTTGACATTGTCTCGGAGTTACAATATTCGTAAAGATTAAGGATAAACTCCTTGCTCCGCGGAACATCAAAAACTACCCTGGCAAGGATTTCACACCTGTCCCCCCCCCCCCCAGTCTGCAATAAGTTGCGCAAGCCAGGGGCGCAAGCTTTCCGTCGAGGATTTTACTACACCCCAGAGCCTGTAGATATCCAGGATTAACCTCGGTGTTTAGGAATATTTGGACTGCCGCATAGTGTCTAAAACTGAAAAGGTAAGTGCAGATTATTTGCAGCTGTGTAAGGGCACCTTTGAACTTAGTGGGTGAGGGGGGACGGTGACCTTCTTGCCCGAAAAAATTACACAATGTCCGAATGCAATCATGCATGCATGCATGCATGCAATCAGGATACAAACGCACTCAAATTACAGTAAAAACAATCAAAGTGCTCTGAGCAGACCCGTAGATTCCCCAGTCAATGATGATTGGGACATGTGTGACTTACGGGTTATTCTAGTTATATGAGTTAGTTTACTGACTTCGTTACAAACCTTGTGAATTCTTATTGTTTAGTTCTTTTAAAGGTCAATCTCGAATGACTTTTCCTGCATACTACATTACGTACCAGAACAGCTGTGCTAGACCGTACGTGAACTGCATTGCTCCGATGGATACCCATTCTCGATTGAGCCACTCTACCTTGTAAACCTATAAAGGTTGCCCAACATGTTTTTCCTGTCGCCTGAAGATCAAGCTAGTTTGCTTTACGCAACTCAGCGCCGCTAGATCGAGTACACGTGTTTGGACGACAAATCACAATAGGCTGCGGATAAGATCGAAGCGACTCTGCTCGAACGGTAGCTGAGAAAAATCTTCAGAGTAATCGTAGATTTTTTCATGAAAGCCATCGGTTGCGACTCGATTATGCGAAACAGCAAGGTCGCGTTACATCAAAAGCCGTGTTCTTATCGCTGAAATAAGCACATGGATGTTCCTCACCGATAAAAGGGTTAAACAAGATAAAAAAAATAGTGGCTTTAAAAAAACGATCCTTGAACAACATTTATTTCTGGAGGATAACTAACTTCTCATAGCTAAAATCTGGCACTGACTTACACGCGCGATTATCTATCTCTACTTTTAGTTCTACCGCGAAAATTGTCGAGAGGTGTTTTAGACGCGCTTCAGTGGCCGCTGCTGTTGTGCAGAGGTGGTCGTACGTTGTAGAGAGGTAACTGAATAAGACTGAATGTATGGGCCGTCCGCCGTGACAAAAAGGTGACCGTTGTAGACAGGTGGCCAATAGTGGAGGCTTGACTGTACTTTTATTTCTACCGCGAAAATGATCTTGCCTTGGACTAGTGCGAAATGAAGCATATTGTAGACTTTGTTCTCAATTTTACATAATGATGGCATGTGAATCCTTGATTGCATTTGCCTCTGGATCGTTTAAGTACCTTGATGTCAGGCATCAATGATCAAGATTGTTGGCTATTCGTTTTGTGTTACAGTTGTTACGTTACTTGTCAGCTTAGATCAATTTCATCCACGCTTGGGTATTGAGAATTGTCCAAAAAATATTCAGTTTATCTGCCTGCCTGAGGGCTAGTATTTTTATTCACGATATTTTGTTTTTCCGATACGGTGGGATAGTACTGACCCTTAGCTTATGAACAGGTTCCTGGCGAGAGCAAAAAACAAATAAAAATTCATGTTTTGTTTTGTTTGTTTTTTCGTTTAGTAAGATATCCCGGTTATCTTCAACCCGAGCTGTCTCCTCGTCATCACTCTTGAAAATCAATTTAACCATGTTATAACGTTCTCTAGCGCACTATCTTGGATTGGAGCAGCTTAATGATGGCGAGGTGTTAATAGGAGATGGAGGACTAGTAAGTTTAGAAAAGTGAGGAAAACATTTATTTAGTTGGTTTATAAGGTTGTATTCGTTTTTCCACATCAGTAATAAATTATAATGCAAAATTGATTCGCAAAATTCGTTTTACAAAGTCCCTTGGTTCATTGTAGTTGGTTGCGTGGTCCAGGTCTACTTAGTGAAGGGCAGAATGGACGACCGCTGGCTGGTTTTAGATTCTCCCAGTATGCGCGATTGGCTCTGAAAATAAAAAAATCAATTCACACGTCAGTCGGTGTGTGGTAGTAATCTCCATTTGAAGAGAAAGACAGAGACAAACAATATAAAGTCAATATTTGTAGCTATTTATTTACAGCACAGAATTATATGGCGCAAATTAGCATGTGAATGTGATCATATGCGCTTTAAAAACTATGTCAGTAAAATGATTAATTAAAAATGAATTACATTAATTAAAATTCAAGTCTATGGGAGGCGCGGTGGCCTCATGGTTAGTACGCTTGTCTCCGGATCGAGCGGTCCAGGTTTGAGTCCTGGCCAGGGATATTGTGTTCTGTTCTTGGGCAAGACACTTTACTCTCTCAGTGCCTCTCTCCACCCAGGTGTATAAATGGGTACCGGCAAACTCAGTGCTGTGGGTAACCCTGCGATGGACTAGCACCCCATCCAGGGGGGAGTAGAAATACTCCTAGTCGCTTCATGCTACAGAAACCGGGATAAGCTCCGGCCTGGTGGGCCACCTGGCTCGTATGCAGACTTAACCTACCTTTATCTACAATTCAAGTTTAAACCAAGTTGTTTGGAGGCCTTTAGAGCTCTCCCCAGTCTTATCTGTCTCGGACTTCAGCTACTGCGTGGTGTTTGAGTGCCTCTCCCCAGGGACTGTGCTTTTCACTAGCTGCAGGAAATCTTCCTCGTTCTGGAGCGAGCTAAAAGTAACAATATTTCTGGTTTGTTACATTGCTTGCTCCCTAATGGGGCAAGATGAACCAAATTCTGCGCTGTGATTGGCTACCCGAGCGGGCACGATGGTGCTATCCTGCCTGGCATTCAAGATTATGCGCTCTGTCCCACAAGTACATGTGTTCTTTATCCCATATAATAAACCCTCTATTGACCAAGCTTTTCGGTCAATCAATCAATCAATCAATCAATCAATCAATCAATATATTTAACGTGATCGGTACGCTTAGCTAAAAAGCTAGTTTACAGGTACGCCACCAAAAAAAAAAAAAACAGAAAAAAGAAATTATAAGAGCCTAATGAAAGTATATAAATCTAATAAGTTAAATTGATGGGTCAATTTGGCCCAAGTTAGTGAAGCATTGGAGAAAATTGTAGACAGCAGGGGAAGTTTGGGGCGAGGAGAAGGAGAGAGAGATTGTTTCCGTTATTATTTCAGCTCTAATCAACTCCGCCTGCATGAAGTGGCGTGCAAAAGTTTGGTTCCCATCTACCTCCTTTAAAAAAGAGGCAGCTTAGCCGAGCGGTTATAACACCGGACTTGAAATTCGGACATCGTGGGTCCACGTTCCGTCTTAATATATACGACCACTAGCTGGCGTTTCTCTCGGTAGTCCCGAGCTCAATATCTCTACCACGCTTGTAAATTGGTGACTGGTCTGCTCTTTGCTTGTTGGGGTTTTTAATCATAGTATGCTTATATACATTATTTGTTTCATCGTTTGCTTCTACTGGCTCTAAAAGCCCCAGCAGGGGGAGTGGTTAATTGAATAAACACTGCATTATTTTTTCACAAGTCTTACCTCTTCAGCAATAGCCCGGATGTGGTATGGCTCAAAGCCACAGCAGCCTCCGATATACCAGCTCACTCCCATATCATAGGCCCGCCGAGCGTACTTATGCACATCCCAACGAGTTAGTGTACGAGGCTCCAGCGCTAAACAAGTGAATAATAAATTTCGTTAATTTACAAGAACTGAAAGTTCTTTCCATTACCTTGGTCGAGAAATACATGTGATGAGATTGTAGACCATGAAAGTGGCTTAATTCATAACGTTACCGCAGACAACCTCTGAGAAGGTTAAAGAACGAGGCAGAGTCATACTTGTTTATTACAACTATTCGGCTAAATAACGATCTACTTAGTTACTTGTTTCACGTTGTAAACATTGTACACCAACAAGAATGACGGCGCCTCCGAAGAGGATCACCTTTGGGGAACACACGGGCTTCCGCACCAGACTGTGCCAGATCACTTCGCTCGTAGACTCAATCTTCGCTCGCGCGTGGGACTCAAACAACTAGAATAATGGATCGTGCCAAACATACAGACTGATAACGTCGACATTTCCCCTTGGCGTTAATGAGACTACCGTAGGTAAGTTGAAATGACGGTCCGTAGGCAACAGTACGAGAGTATTGGATATGGATGGGAAAACTAACTCACCAAATGGGGTTTCGGGTAAATATCCATCATTCCCGCTATCCGGAGCATGATAACAAAGTGGCTGAATCATCAGATGAGGCTTGGGTCCTTCCTTGTCTAACGCCTCTTTCATTAAACCAATGGTCTGTAAACTGACGTCAGCACTGAGGCAGTTGACACCAATTATATCAGCCCCTTAATGTCAATAATAATACAGGAAACAATTAAGAAATTAAACTTGTGAGCGAGGCAGGTATGGCCCAGTGGTGAGAGTGCTCGCCTTTCGCCTCAAAAAATGGCGCCCTGGTTCGATTCCGGCCCGGTGCCATATGTGGGTTGAGTTTGTTGTTGGTTCTCGCCTTGCTGTAAGGATTATTGGTTTTTCCCTTCGGTATTCCGGTTTTCCTTCCTAAACTAAAACCGACATCTCAAAATTCCAATTCGAGCAGGATAGATGAACCCGTACAAACCAGCAAAGACTGACTTAGCTTTCACTCTAAAAATTGTAATTAACATATTCTAGCTCGTTTCTTGGGGCTACCAGCGCAATGCTTTATGATAGTTAATACAATACTTAAGATAGTACTCGCGCTCGATCGGTTTAAGGACGGCCAAAGAGTAGGATGATCGGATTTATTTTCGGTCGTTCCTATCGCCTTGATTGCTTGGTTGCCTAGCACCGCTGGGTCTTTAGAACCAGTCCTCCCTTGTCCTCTGATAAAGAGGACCTCCCTGTTCCATCTCCATTTTTACTTATGTGAGCTACACTGGATTGTTCCACAGTACCTGCCCTTGCTAGCCTCACGGCACATTCTCCAGCTGACACATTTTTCTTATCACCGTGAGGTCCAATACACAGCGTTATGGCCGTTGGTTTGCCTGTGGACTTTAAAACTTCTGCTGCCCATTCAGCTTCCTCTACGTGTGCAAAGAACTGAAGGAGGAGGAAACAGTTATGGCTGAAGACATTAATGTTTAAAGAGAGGAAAGATAAATATAGCAAAGTGCAATGGTATCCCCAGAAAAAGACAGTAACTTAAATGATCGCAGGTCACCCAAGTCACCAAACTGTAGTCAGATAAAGCAACGAATAACACTTTTAAATAACTTTATTAGGCGCTCGTCGCTTGTCTCCTTCTTGGTAATCTTGAATAGTGTAAAGCAAATTGAATGAGTTTTGACCGTCAATTACTCGGTAAATGATAAAAGAATGAACGTTACAGCAGGTTCCAATGCTGAAGTCAAAACACTGGCAAGAGTCGTTCGCATCGTCGTTAACTTTAATCTTATCTGTATGTAAATAACAGCTCACCTCAGCAATAATCAAATCAACATTGTTCTGGAGAAAAATCTCAATTTGTTCTCTAAACTTCTTCATCACCACGTCTTTTCCAGCACCTTCTGAATAGAGGAAAGCGGTTTGATTGATGCAGCCAGCAAAATACACCCCGCCTTCCCTGGCCACCTCTTTGGCAAGATCGCATGCTGCCTGGTTTATTTTCTCGGTCTGAAAGGAAATTCCAAACAATATTATTGTTGGCACTTGGAGGAAAACCAGAATTATAAAGCGTAGTAACAAATGTTAAAAATGGAACAGAACTGGACAAATGTTAGACAAGAAAATATTTGATAGACCATGAAGGTTTTATGTTTCCCAAAATGATCCAAATGGCAGGATCGTTTGTAGATTATCGCCAGGGTTCTGGGCTCTAATTTCGTTTAAGTTTGAGATTAGTTTTTTAAGATACCTCACTCTATCTCTACACATTAGTGCAGTGATACCTATACTTGCTGACAGACATACTGATATAATTATACACACCCCATATTTAGCTTGATCACCTTCCAAGTCATCATCCAATGAGAATGTAAACGCTTGAATGACATCAGCTCCTGCCCGCTGGAATTCCCGATGCAGCTGTCGAACTGAAACAAAATTGACAGATTGTTCATGGCAAGAAGGAAGGAAGATGGGAAGGACGGAGAAAGATAGAAGGGAAGGAAGAAGGAAACTAGAAAGTGTTAAAAAGACACTAAGCTATCTGTGACTTCTCCTAAACAACTGACCTGCCTCTGGGTGCTCCACCGTACACTCAGGAGTCCAAGGTCCTGCTTTCACATATCCGCGCTTTTCCAAAGCATAATACAGTCCCCCATCTCCTACTAAAACCTCACCGGCGTTAAGCCGCTCCAGTATACCACGCTGAAACAGGGAATTGTCGGAAAACAGTGTTAACTGACAGAAACTATAGGTCACTAGTCGAGTTTAAACTCCAAGGACTACACAATCGTTTTTTTCTAATGTAAAATTTCTTCTCCTTTCGGTCTTTTTTTTTTTAAGTAGTGGCCAGAAAACCGCTAACAACACCTTGTTTTCTCGGTGGCGGAAGACAGGAATAATAACCTCTTTTACTCTCTGTAAAATGGAGAAACTCAGGAAGAGAAGCCATCTATGAAAAGAAAAGAGGGGGCCACCGAACATCGAAGAGAGTAAATAGTGGGGGAAATTAGCGCACCCGGTGCAAAGCCCTAAAATTTCTTTCTAAGCGCGCACGCTTGACGTGACGTTTTGACATGAATTACGTGCGCAGTAAATAAGGATGCGCAATTCCAATGGGCGAGATCTTTCTTGAACAGTTCAGTGAAACAAATCACCTACATTGTAGCTGAAGGAGTGCAAATGGAAACACCGGCAAAGTTTTTTCGTATTATTTTCACTTTTTTCACTCGCAAAAAGCCTTAATCCGTTGCTAAGATGTCTTCAACACGTTAAAATCATACGAAACGACAAGAAGACAACTTAGGTGAGTTTAACGAAAATTTTATATCCAATTTCGTACGACAGCAGTATTTTCCATACGATCTCTTACAGCGAAGGTCTTGACCAATTATTAACCACGCTCTCTCATAATGAATGACTACTAAAGTGACACTGACGCCTGCAAACTGAGCAACTGAATGACTGTGAATAGCTCTAACTCTATATAAAGTGGATAGCTTTGCAGGAGTGCGACTGCGGCTAGCCGGCCAAACAAGAAACTTTCGTAACCCGATTCCTCTTATTACACTGTTACTCGTTTACTTCAATCGTCCAGCTTCGATAATGAAATGGGCGCGATGTATAGAATGCAACTGACCCAACCTTACAAAGCTTTATACATTTTGATTTCTAGTTAGATCGGTGACATGATTTTCTCGCCATTAAAATCTTCATAAGAATATGTATATATTCTCAGTACTAGCGAAAGAAAACATTTTACGATGATTTTCAGTTTCAGACCTTAGGATTGGAGTAAGAGTATAGCGAGATTGAGAACGAGTACTATTTTCGAATTGATCTCGTGCTCATGTCTAAAGTCCACTATCCCGTGCACACAGCAATAATCCAGATTATGCGTACTTTGCTTCGCTACTGTAGCTACTCACCTTCTCAGTATTTGACATTGTGTCAGAGTTACAATATTCGTAAAGATTGAGGATAAACTCGCCGGAATGAACCTTCTTGCTCCAAAGAACATCAAAAACTACCCTGGTAGGGACGGGAGGGGATGGTAGGGGAAAGGAAAAGAATTTGTCTTCTGTAATCAGTAGCGCAAGCTTTCTGGCGAGGATTTTGTTACACCGCAGAGCCCGTAGGCGCGTGAGCGAGATCCTCCAGGTTTATTCTCAGTCCTTAGGACTCCTACATGACGTCTAATGCTGAAAAGGTGAGGGCAGATTATTTGCAGCTGTGTACATAGGCTTTAGGGCACCTTCGGTCTCAGAGGGGTCGTGACCTATTGCAGAATAGAGTTTATCGTAGACTTTGTTCTCAATTTTGCATAATGATGGCATGTGACTTTTTGTTTGCATTTCCCTTTGGATCGTTTAAGTACCTTGATATCAAGTATCAAAGATCAAACCTGTTTTGTGTTACAGTTGTTGCGTAACTTGTTATTCAGTGAGATAAAAGACCCTTAGGTTGTGAACATGCTTTCGGAGAAGGGCAAAAAATTCGGCGAGCGCGCGCGCAGCGAGCCGACGAGCACGTAAAACATCAGGGGAGCTTGGCGGGCCCCTCTTTTTTCGTTTAGTAAGATCTCCAAGTTATCTTCAACCCGAGCTAAAAAAAAAAATAGCTAGACTGTCTCCCCGTCATCAGTATAAAATCATTTTTACCATGTTATAATATTCTCTAGCGCGGCATCTTGGATTAGAGCAGCTACGAGGTGTTTTTATCAGGTTAAAAAAGTCTCTTTGTGTAAAAAATCCAATGGGAAATGTAGTCTTGAATGCACATGCCATCGTCATACATGATCACACTGTGAGCCACTGTACTCCAAAACTAACAAAACACGATTTTTCAAAGTCCGTCATCGAGGAGGATGCTTTACAAGTAGTCGTACGTTCGGTTCCACTGAGCCTCACAGGTAAAGCAAACATACACCTTACACTAAACCTCTTTCCCCATTTAAAATTGATGTTGGCCTCTCGATCGCTCGGAAAACTTTCCAAAAATCGTTTTTTTTTTATACACTGATATAATATAAACAAAACACCACCTCCAAAGATCAATTTACCATACCAAATTTAGTAACTATGCGAATTTGTTAGAAAGAAATGTATTCCAGGTGGACGACGCTGACAAAGATTTCTTTTGCAAAAAGTGGCAGGTTTTGGGTCACATATTTTTATGAGTTTGCAACGGACCCTTGTTACACAGCTCATATTCACTAAATTTAGCATGGTAAATCGCGCGGTAAGACTTATTTATAGTTTGAATAAAAAATCGGAAAAGCGTAGTGTCGATAAAAAGAACGATTTTTTAATGACTCGGTGGGGTGAAACTTTGCAAGCAATTCGGATTCGCTTTACCACATTAGGAAATAATAAGGCGTCTGGGAGTCTGTTTCTACTCCTGGACGATTGTCATTATTATCTAAGCAATTCCTTACAGTATAGCTTGTCTAGTGTGATTACTCGAGAGAGCCTGGAACAGGCTAGTCTGCGACTGATAACTTTATAAATGACCCAAAATAACATTTTAAAAGAGTGATATATACAATAACGTTTGTTCCTTCCACCGAGTGAAGAACTGAAAACACTTGATTGATTTATAAGTGACTTGCATGAAGTACAATATACAAGACCTACAGTAAAGCCACATTACATGTAATCAACTATAATGCAAAATCCGCAAGGTTCACTGTACAAAGTTCCTTGGCTTATTGTAGTTGGCTGCGTGGTCCAGGTCCACTCAACGAAGGGCAAAATGGACGACCGCTGGCTGGTTTTAGATTCTCCCAGTAGGCGCGATTTGCTCTGAAAAGAAAAAAATCACTCAGATGTCAGTCTGTGTGTGATAATATTCTCCATTTGTAAAGAAAGACAGGGACAAGTAATATAAGGTCAATATTTGTAGCTATTTAGTTTTTAATAAATAAAAGGAAAGCGAATAAACGATGTCTTATTGTCAAAGAATTTCTAATCCAGTTAATGCATGATGACGTTAGAGTGGAGACCAGAAAGTAAAAGAGCAGTAGGAAGACCTAGAAATGCCTGGAGGAGGACAGTAGAACAGTAAAGAAAGAAAGACGGCAGGCAGGCTGGAATAACTGGAACACCGTGAGAGCGGTAGCCAGGGATAGGGCACAGTGTAAACAGAATGTTACGGCCTTATGCGCCTATTGGTGATGATGACGATGAGTTTCCAGTCTAGTCTAGTCTATCAACTTTATTGGTCACAAAATTACAATATAATTAAAAGAAGAAAAGGACCAATAGGAATTGCGCGAACGGGAAAATAGTTACCCATGCGAGGCGCAACCCTAGAAGCTAGTAAGAATGGTGATAGAAAATCTTAAATTTGATAAAAATTACAATAAAATCTAATAATTAGTGATAGTTAACAATTATAGTTAAATCTAATTAATTACAATAGTTTAAAACAAGATGCGGATAATATTAGTCACAGAAAATTAAGAGCGGTGGCAAGGGCAGTTACGGAAGAGGAACCAGGAGCAGGGCAAGAGGAACCAGTTTGGCATATAATAAGCGAGGTTACTCTGTATGTGACCATGCACTAGAAACCAAGCTGTTTGGAGGTCTCTAGAGCTCTCCCCAGTCTTACCTGTCTCGGACTTCAGCTACTGCGTGGTGTTTGAGTGCCTCTCCCCAGGGACTGTGCTTTTCACTAGCTGCAGGAAATCTTCCTCGTTCTGGAACAAGCTAAAAGTAACAATATTTCTGGTTTATTATATGGCGCCCCCCATGAGCGGGTAAGATGAACCAAATTCTGCGCTATGATTGGCTACCCGAGCGGGCAAGATCCTGTCAAGATTACGCGCTGTTTGTTCTTTATCCCATATAATAAATCTTTATTGACCAAGCTTGTTCGGTCAATTTGGCCCAAGTTAAAAAAAGCCTATGAAGAGTGGGAGGAGGAGAAGGCTCCATTATCATTTCAGCTCCAATCAACTTTCCCTCCCTGAGGTGGCGTGCAAACGTCCGGTTCCTTTTTGCCTCCTTTAAAAAAAAGGAGCTTTCTGTAGCACCGGACTTAAATCCAGACATCGTGGGTGTCCCAAGCTTAACGCCTCGGCCACGCTTGTAAATAGGCAACTGATCTGCCTACTGCCAGTTGGAATTTTATTTGTTTCTTCGTTTGTTTCTACTGGCTCTAAGATCCCCATTGGGGGGGGAGTGGTTAATTGAGTAAATATATATGATTTATTCATAAGTCCTACCTCTTCAGCAACAGCCCGGATGTGATATGGCTCAAAGCCACAGCAGCCTCCGATATACCTCACTCCCATATCATAGGCCCGCCGAGCATACTTATGCACATCCCAACGAGTTAGTGTACGAGGCTCCAGAGCTAAACAAGTGAATGATAAATATCGTTTACTTTGCGAGAACCGAAAGAATTATTTCAGTCTTGTTGATCGAGAAATACGGGCGATGAGATTGCAAGACCGTGAAAATGGCTTAACTCGTAACAACCTCTGAAAAAATGAAAGATTGGGCGTTCTCTTTTCCTTTAAAAAAAAGATCCTGGCGAGTTGAGAAAGTTTAACAGGTCATTTAACAATATCCCCGGCTTCAAGCTGAAATAAAATTGATCTTAAGAGCCGAGCCTGGAAATTTCCCGCTGATTCCTCTCAATTTCACAGATATTTTAGACAAACAAATTTACGGCATTTTCAGCGGACTACACTCTCGACGATGGATATAAAACCACAAAATGTCCAAATCTTTGCAGTTAAACCATTCACGTCATTTATATGGTCTACGTATGCTATGGTCTACTACGGCCGACATTTCTACAGCATCAGAATGTCGTCCATGGAAGTATGCGGTTGATTTGATTCCGTCGAATATGAGCAAGATTTCTACTTTTCATTTCATTTGATTAATTGATTGGGTGGTGCGATAAATTCGTCAAAAAGACCCGGTGTATTTTCTGGCCAGATGCTTAAAGAACGAGGCACAGTCATACTTGTTTGTTATGGTTATTATGGCTGATCTACGTAATTACTTGTTTCACGCTATTAACATTGTACACTGACAGGAATGATGAAGCGCACGAAACATAAATTAACACCAAGATTGCCCTGTGGCGATAATGAGATGCAAGTTATTTTTTGTTTACCGTTCCGTCCGGTCCGTAGGCATGAGTGCGACAGTATTGGACATGGATGGCAAAAACTAACTCACCAAACGGGGTTTCGGGTAAATATAGAAATCCATCTCCGCTACTATCTGGAGTGTGATAACCAATTGGTTGAATCATCAGATGAGGCTTGAGTCCTTCCTTGTCTAACGCCTCTTTCATTAAACCAATGGTCTGTAAACTGATGTCGGGACTGAAGCAACAGTTGACACCAATGATATCAGCCCCTTATGACATAATAATACAGAAAAATTAAAACAAGTTAAACTTGTGAGGGGAGTAGGGATGGCGCAGGGTTGAGAGCGCTCGCCTCACACAATGAAGTCCAGGTTCGATTCGGGCCTGGTACCATAGTGCATTCAGATTGTTGTTAGTTCCAGCCTTGCTCCGACGGTTTTTGCCCGAGTGCTCCGGTTTTCCTTCCTCCACAAAAGCCAACATCTCAAAATTCCAATTCGACCAGGATAGAGCCTGGATCCGAATGAAAACCAGCTAAGGCTGATGTGGTTTCCTCTCTAAATATTGTAATTTCTATATTCGAACTTGTTTTTTTAGAGCTTAGCTCTTTCATTGGTCCGTTAAAAGTCCGTGCAACGTGCTCCCACCAATCAGGACAAACATGCGGTTTATTTGGGCGACCAACAACAAAACTGTAATAGTCTCGGATCGTTGGATTAAAGCTTAAGCTTTCACTGCTTGACTGATTGCGTAGCGAGCACTCGCAACTTTTGTACAATTCGAGTAGCTCTAATCTCTTGTAGTCGTCAGAAGTAATTTTCAAATTCGCTGGGTGTTACTGGGCATGCTTGGTTGCCCAGCACCGCTGGGTCATTAGAATCAGTCCTTTCAGTCTTATCCTCTTCTCATAAAGAGGACTTCCCTGTTCCATCTCCATTTTCACTTATGTGAGCTACACTGGATTGTTTCACAGTACCTGCCCTTGCTAGCCTCACAGCACATTCTCCAGCTGACACATTTTTCTTATCACCGTGAGGTCCAATACACAGCGTTATGGCCGTTGGTTTGCCTGTGGACTTTAAAACTTCTGCTGCCCATTCAGCTTCCTCTACGTGTGCAAAGAACTGAAGGAAGAGGAAACAGTTATGGCTGAAGACATTAATGTTTAAAAAGAGGAAAGATAAATATAGCAAAGTGCAATGGTATCCCCAGAAAAAGACAGTAACTTAAATGATCACAGGTCACCCAAATCTACAAACTGTAGTCGGATGAAGCAACGAATAACACTTTTAAATAACTTTTTTAGGCGCTCGTCGCTTGTCTCCTTCTTGGTAATCTTGAATAGTGTAGAGCAAATTGACTGAGTTTTGACCGTTAATTACTCGGTAAATGATAAAAGAATGAACGTTACAGCAGGTTCCAATGCTGAAGTCAAAACACTGGCAATAGTCGTTCGCATCGTCGTCAACTTTAATCTTATCTATATATAAATAACAGCTCACCTCAGCAACAATCAAATCAACATTGTTCTGGAGAAAAATCTCAATTTGCTCTCTAAACTTCTTCATCACCACGTCTTTTCCAGCACCTTGTGAATAGAGGAAAGCAGTCTGATTGATGCAGCCAGCAAAATACACCCCGCCTTCCTTGGCCACCTCTTTGGCAAGATCGCATGCTGCCTGGTTTATTTTCTCGGTCTGAGAGGAAAATTCAACGTCAGATAGGAGTGAAAGCCAAAAAAACAAAAGCCAAAAAAACAAAAAAGCCAAAAAACATTGGGAGGAAAGCCAGAATTAGAAAGCATAGTCATAAAATTAAAATATGTGGCCGAGAAATGTTAAAAGCATGACCCGTACGCGTAGGCGAGAGCTTTTTTCATTTTTCAGCTGTTCTGTAATTACTATTTGGAGATGGCAAGGAAAGCTGGCAGGGCAAGGAAAACAAAACCGCCCCCCTCCCCCCTTAGCTCAAGGTCTGGATCCGCGAATGTACTGTGTCTGTTGTCTTTCAAATTACACGAAGATCTTCACTTTGTTACTAAGTTGTTAAATGTAAAAACAATTTTATTGGTGCTCACAAAATATCTATATAATTATACCCACTCCATATTTAGCTTGGTCACTTCCCAAGTCATCATCCATCGAGAATGTAAATGCTTGAATGACATCAGCTCCTGCTCGCTGGAATTCCCGATGCAGCTGTCGAACTGAAACAAAATTGAAAGATCGTTCATGGCAAGATGAAAGGAAGGTGGGAACGACAGAGGAAGATAGAGAGGAAGGGTGGAGCAAACAAAAATGTGTTTAGAAACCCACTAGCATTACACGTGTATGTTCGCGAGTTAAGTTGTTGTCCTGCAGGTTTAAATTGTTTTTTGGGAGATGTGTTATCGTTTCCGTTTGTTGAAAAGAAATTTGTTTTACTTTTCTCCGATTTTTTTCGAACTAAAAGCTACCGAAAAAGGACCGACGGAATAAGGGGAGAGAGGGTGGAAGGAACAAAGGAAGGGAGAGAGGAAGATAAAGAGGAAGGGAAAGAATTAAGGAGGGAAAAAAAGATTTTTAGCTAATTACCAACTGAAATTGGTGATATGGGAAACACCATCGTTTTCAAAGACTTCAAAGCTGACGTTCTGAGTGTTAGTCTTTCTTCAGAGTAAACGAGACAACTGACCTGCTTCTGGGTGCTCCACTGTACTCTCAGGAGTCCAAGGTCCTGCTTTCACATATCCACGCTTTTCCAAAGCATAAGTCACTCCTCCATCTCCTACTAACACCTCACCGGCGTTAAGCCGCTCCAATATACCAAGCTGAAACAAGGAATGGTCGGAAAACAATGTCAACTGTCTTTCACATAATTTAAGGTCACCAGGCGTCTGCAAGATATCGTTGTACTCCTGTATAAGGTTAAGAACGGTCTTGCACCAGACGTCTCCGCCCTATTCGTCCGTAAAGATTCTACGCACTCGCCACGGAACAGTGATTTTGTTACCACGTTTCAATACCATACATTATGGTAAACATGCTATTAGATACGTAGGACCTTTATAGCTCTTTATTATGGTCTAAATTAAGTGAAGATATAAGAAATGCCCCTACTCTAACTACTAACAAAATTAGAAATCTTAACTTATCAGACTATGTTATCAATCAGTGCAGTGAATAGATTATAATTCTGATTATTAAAGCATTGTAATTTTAAATAATCATTTTTAGCATTTTACTCTTGTTTAGTGTCCCCAGTAGGCCCTTTACACGATCCGGTCACATTATGCTGGGACGCAACTTCCAAAACAAAGGAACTCGTACCAGTCCAGCCCGACTTTCCTTTGTTTTGGAAGTCCCACTGTGTAACTTGTGTGCCAGCATAATTAATTCCGTACCATGTGACCGGATCGTGCAAAGGGCCTATTAGTCCATTAGCTTAAAGCGACGGCTCATAGGCAGGTACACCTTCCTTTGCAGGATTTAACTTTATATGTCGCGCCACTTTTGCATTCATGGGAAGAAAAAGTTTGAAAAAAATCTTCTGCTTTCCACCTTTTGTGCGCTTTATTGACCTTGACTGAGCACAAAATACAATACCTGTTTAATCCTGTGTGAACAGCTAAACCATTAGAAACGTTTCGGTTGCGTAATTCTTGCATAAGTTATGAACGCAAATTACAAGAATAGATCATGTTCGGTCGCTGACCTTTTACCATGAATCCTAGCGTCTGCTCTTCTTAAGTTTGCTGGGTTTTACGACCATTTCACTATTGTTAATATATTTTCTAAGTATTTTGTACATGGCCTCCGTCGCAGCTAGTCTAAACCGCCAGTGTTTTGTGACACGTCCTGCTGAAACGCAGGAGTTCACGGGTTCGATTGCGTGACACAAATCCTCACTGGGGAATTTATTGTAAACCGTATTCGGCCTGTTCTGCTGGCTAAGTAACGGCTTAACGAGTAACGGCTTAATGGAAATCGACGAAACGAGAGTTTTTTCTTCGTACGTTAGCTTGAGCAGCACACCCTTTATGCAGCACACCCTCACTCGTTTAACTTCAATCAGATTGTCGTAAATACTCTTCTTCTTTGGCCATCGTAGCTTAATAAGAAATAACACGCAAACTGCGTTGATAAACATGGCAATAAAACGCATGTTAAGAAAACAAAGTTCATTTACTTGACGTTTCGTATGTTTCAACATACATAAACTCGTGATCGATTTTTAAAAAACTGAACATTTTAATCGATCACGAGTAGCTGTCATGCTTCTGGTATTGCAGACCACGTCACGTCAATTGGTCACAACTTCAAATGGGACCACTTGGATATATTAGCAAAAGGTCGGACAGATACACATTGCAAGATAAAAGAGACTCTGCTAATGAGGGAATTAAAACCCGCCCTAAATGATAATGTAAGCAGCGAAAAGCTTTATCTTTATTAGTTTGCACTGTTTATATGCAAATTTTTCTCAGCTTCTGTCATTGTTATTGTTAATTACTTAAATTTAGTTGTTACTTCTATTCCTAACGGTCACTTCTGAAGATGTACGTTGAAACATTCGAAACGTCAAGTAAACATGCGTTTTATTGCCACGTTTATCACCGCAGTTTGCGTGTTATTTCTCATGGAGCTCCGATTATTGCGAAATAGAGTGACATGTGCTGATTTGTAGAATGCGAATTCAAGATTACAAAGCCTCACACAGCTTGCATTTTGAATTTTCCTTGATTTTCTGGCTATTAAAATCGTCATGACCTTATATATAATATATATATATATTCCTTGTGCTAAAACATTGTGGGAAAACATTTTTGACGACTATTTACGGTTTCAAACCTCGATATGTTTACACGCATCAGTGATGACTCACCTCAGGATTTGGCATTCTGTCAGAGTTTAAATATTTGTAGAGATTGAGGATAAACTTGGAACGGACCTTTACTCCAAAAAACGTTGTAAACTACTACCTGCGAGCAGGGTCACCTTCAGCTTTGACGAAGAGGGAAGCGATGTGGCGGCATCCCTTCTTACAGGCTTGACAGGTTAGGCAGGAACGAGAGAAGATCAGAGGGGAGTGAAGAAGGATTTCTCTACCGTCCCCACCAAGAAAGTTTACAAAGCTCTCTGTAACCCAGCCTGCATCCCCGCCTGCATGCAAGCACAGGGAACCCAAACACTGTATCAGCAATAACATAATCATTAATAACAGTGGTAAATAACAGTCATTAATTCGGGTCCCCTGTCACGCAAGCAAGCTTTGTTGGAGCCCGTGGGTGTAAGCTCCAAGCTCCAAGTTTATCTTCAGTTCTTAATAATATTTGGACTCCTACACTATGTCTAATACTGAAAAGGTGAGGGCAGACTTGTAGCTGTGTAAATACATTTAGCATTGGAAAAGTTTCACAAACTGAGCTAAACTGCATAATTTGGATCATTTATGCGTGACATGAAGGTACTCTGGTCTGGCTGGCGAAACCGTAAAGTGTATATTCGATTCCATACATAAACGTTTATTTAGTTGCCTTTCAACCTAACCCTTACCCTTTTTATCGGTTATATGTAAATAATCCAATGGGAATTGCAATCTTAAATTTACATGCCAAAGGTAACAATAAATTTTATTTCGCAATAGTTCAATACAGACTCGATAATTTTCGCGGCAATAATAAAAGAAGAGATAGATAATCGCCCATGTAAGTCAGTGACAGATTTTAACTATGAGGAAGACATTATTCTCCGGAAAAGAATTTTGGTAACATGTTATTTTTATGTATCACCATTGCGCGACGGTTGTTGCGTTACTTTTCAGCTTATATCAAATGCAAATGACTTCGCAAGGACGTCGGCTGGGTAGACTGGGTAGTGAAAATTGTCAAAAAATATTCAATCTTCTGCCTGGAGACCAGTATTTTAATCCACGATATTTGGTTTTCCAATCCCGTGGGTTTGTAGGCCCTTAGTTACAAACAGGCTCTCATATCCAGTCTTCCATCGTGCGTTTCCAGAAAATATCCACACCCGCCGAACGTTAATGAAATTTGTAGGGTAATGGGTTTCAAGGAGGGTCTTCAAAAGCCAAATTTATTATAGTGAAGAATGTATCTTAACTGGATGAGCTGGTTTCAAACCAAGACATGTTAGATCTTGGGATGGGGGGGCGGGCTATGGATATGGATTTCTATGAAAAAAAATGTTCAAAGGTAATTTTGCTGATGATGAATCGTAACATATAAATTTACGACATACTATATAAACCGTGGTTCCTTTAATCTCGGGTTTAAAGCATACCCACATTTATACGTGGTTTAATGCTAAATTTATTGATTGATTCCTTTCTCGTGTGACTAGTTCGACAGCTTCATCGTGAATTCCTACGAGCAGGAGCTGATATTATTCAAGCATTCACATTCTCATTGGAAGACAACCTGGTTAACTATTTAATTCCAAAAAGCTATTTTAAATATATTTTCTAGACATAAACAAGAACATTGACCTCTTTAAAAATTTGGCAACGAGTCAGTGATTCACAAAGAGAAGATGTTTTGAAAATTGTGATATTCCGGGTGAACGGGTTTCTGAATTGTGTCGCACATTTGGATATTGTGTGTATTGGAAGAAGAGTTTCGTTCTGCTTGCTCTGTAATCTGTCAGTCTTCTGACGTTGCTTAGGCAAGGGAACTGTTTTTCTGACATTTGTGGAAAACGCCAAGCGGTCCTTTTCGCGTTGTCGCCAAAGGACGTGACCGTACTGTGCGTTCTGCTGGTGGGACAAGTTTTGGAAGTACTCGTGAGTACTGGTGCTAGTTTTTGATTGGACAATATGAACTAGAGACTCGCTGAGTGTTTGACCGATGAAATGGCTACAAATGACTCCTGTCCCCCTCGCCCACCCACTCCGGATAAATGGATCACTTTTCCAATGTTTCAATACTGATGTAACTAACATATCTAGCTATCTAATCAGTGGCAAGAATTCATCAATTGTACAAATATGCAAGAAGTGTATTAATGTACAAACTCGCTTTCAGCCCAACAACATAAACCAGGCGGCCTGTAACCTTGCAAAGGGCGTGGCCCAGGAAGGAGGGGCTTATTTTGCTTGCTCTATCTGTCAGACTGGTTTTCTGTGTTCACAAGGCGCTGAAAAAGACGTTGTGATGAAAAAGTTTAGGGAAGAAATAGAGTTTTTTATACAGAATAACGTCGATATGCTCATTGGTGAGGTAAGTGTGTAGCAAACCCGTGTCAATAATTATTATAACTAAGAGTTTGTTTTGTTTGCAAGATTATAGTTTACTGATATTGTACAGCTAAAATTTAAAGCATAATTATCTTCGAAATGCTATTAGAGTTTGATTTAATTTGATGCTAATTATTGCGTCAAATTAAATCACCTGAAGCTGAAGTCCACGGTTGGATCAAGACGTTTACGCCTTAAGATTACGGCTTTTAGAACAAAATTCTATTTTTGTGAAATGGTAATTAATTGACTAATATTTATTTTTCAAAATACGGACTTTTTTTTTTCTTCCCTCTCCCTTGCCAATTCATTGTTATACTTAGCGTAACATACTGTCCCCTCTGTCCATCAAGTTCTTTGCGAATGTGGAAGAAGCTGAATGGTTGGTAGAGGTGATGAAATCCACAGGTAAACCAGCAGCCATTACAATGTGTATTGGACCACAAGGTGACCTCGGAAATGTGTCCTTCGGAGAATGCGCCGTGAGACTCGCAAGGGCAGGTATTGAGTATGTCGCATTCCGGTGTATAGCTTGTATGAGAAGTGAGGGAAAACGCAATACAGTCTTAGAAGAGGTTCCATACCCAGAAAAAACGTTGCTTAATTGCTTTGTGGTCCATGGCGTACTTTGTAGGAGGATGTTGACGAAGTCATTGCTCAGACTTTGCCATAGTACCATAATTATAAATACACGTGCACCTGATGCACAAACAGATAATAATAATGGGCATCCGTCAGTCTCGCGAGACTATGGACACGCGCTCTGCGCGCGCTCTTGATGTACTAACATGTGTATACCGCAATAAATACCTCGAAGACCCTCCTAAGCCCTTCTGTGAATAATAATGGAAATGTTAACACATTTATGCACCGTTTGCCATTCAAAGTATAATCTCGCTCTTTTTGCAATGTCTAGTTAGTTATCGCTTACTAACATTAACACAAGTATTCTTTTTGACTAGGTGCTGATATCGTTGGTGTCAACTGTTGCTTCAGTCCCGATATGAGTTTACAGACCATTGGTTTGATGAAAGAGGCGTTAGACAAGGAAGGACTCAAGCCTCATCTGATGATTCAACCTGCCGGTGTTCATACTCCAGATGTCGACCGCAGAGGATTCATCTCTTTACCAGAATTCCCTTTCGGTAAAGCCTAGTTTTCATTACGACATAAGCACAAGCTTGAACATTGATGTAGTGAGTACCACAACTCAAGCATAAGCACGTAGGTGAGCATGCGAAGAATGGTCTCAGAGATCTTTGGAAGTTCTCGTGTGATCTAGGAAAATAAACAGCACTGAACGAGAGGTCAGATGTATTGCTGTTCTTGAGGCGCGCTATACTTTCTCTCGAATATCTGCTTCACGTCTTCCCATCGTTTCCTATTAATACTCTTGGAGAGAAAAAAAGGATATTGTTTTCCAGTCTTATTGAGTGTTCATAGAGATTTTCTAGCCTCAAACCACTCAAAATATTAATACGTAATATCATCTGACTGCGCATTGGGAACAGTGAGTGTTTAACATGTAACTGGATCAATTGCCAACTTGATGTTTTTGCCAGATAAGCCAACAAAAACGATAGCAAGTGCTGATGTGACATAGCATTAAGTTCCATTTTGTTATTATTATAGCTATGGAACCTCGCATGATAACTCGCTGGGATGTGCATAAGTACGCTCGGCGGGCCTATGACATGGGAGTGAGGTACATCGGAGGCTGCTGTGGATTTCAACCATACCACATCCGGGCTATTGCCGAAGAGGTAGGACTTATGAATAATGTTTGCTCAATCAACCACTCGGGGTTATCGCGGAGGTGGTAGGGTTCGTGAAAGAAGGTTGTACTTGAAAGCTGACAACTATTTTTTGAATGAATTGAAGCTTGGAAGGCATCCAAAGTAACCAAAAAAGAAAATGAACGAAAGGAATTTTATACAAGGTATCATTCATGACTCAAAAGTGTTGTTCTTCTTTCAGCTGGCTACAGAACGAGGCAAATTTCCTGCTGCAAGCGAAAAGCACGGCCCTTGGGGAGAGGCGCTTCAAAATCACTCGTTACCTGAAGTTAGAGCAAGGTGAGACTTGGTGGTAGAGGCGAGTTTTGTGGTTTGGAGTCTTACGCATCCCACTTTATGAATAAAAGTCTCTTTAAGGATTGTACTCCAGCGTCACTCATAATTGAAAATTGCGTTACATAGCGCAGGTGTTTGCAAAAGTTTGTACACAGGTAGGCAATCATTGAATTTGTGCACGTTGTTTTTCTTTTATGTTTTAAAGTGATGATCACTGACCTTGAGATTTTGCTGTGTTATTATTTACAGAGCTAACCGTGGCTACTGGGAGAATCTCAAACCGGCCAGTTGTCGTCCATTTTGTCCGTCTTTGAGTGAAACGGGAGGATTGGGACCTAACTGATATCAAGTTTATGTGAAAAATGTACTTTATTTAACAACCTATGATTAGACAGGGCTTCATGACAGATTTTTAAGTTAAATAATAAATAAATTGGGTTTTAATAAAGGGTGTCTCGGTACATTACTTTCTTTGTCTTTCGTTTTTCAACCAAACTTTTACTGAACATCTAACTGTTCCTTCCGGAGAGTCCTCCAGAGAAAAGAAAAAAAATTTGAAAGGAATTGAAAGGCGTGCACTTTATATTTTTCTCTCCACAGTGTTCACACGCCTTATCTTGAGAGCATTTAGGGAAGAGAAATGAGAGGGCCCTGGGAAATAAAGATGTTGCCGCTGCATGAAAGATTCCATGCGTACGTGAGCTGTATTTTTTCACTATTGCTGTCACCGCTTTAAACTTAATCTGCGATCAGACGTTCTTTTTATAACAGCATGGGTAAGGAGAAAAAATAAAATAAAATAAAATAAAATAAAAGAACGCCTGTGGATCGCAGGCTAATTTAAACTCGAAATTTGTTGGCGGGGGCGGGGGGAAGGGGGTGGTGAGGGAGAAAAACCTGGCAAGAGTCACTCATCGTCGTATCGCTATAAGACTAACCATCACGGCTTTGCGGACATATTCTGATTCTTCCTTATAACCAGTTAATAACATTTTCCGGAGCAGAACATTGAAATTCCACCCAAAAGATGAACGGTACGTGTCTGTCTTCAGGAGAACTTTAGTTTCGCATAGTATTTTAAACTTGCCGTTTCTTATGTTACAACATACATCTTCAGAAGTGACAGTTACAAGATGTGACAAGATTTGAAAAGACTAAAACTAAAGCGAGGTATTAGTAACACGCCCTAAATGAAATCGTCGGTAGTGAAAAACTCTTTCTTTATTAATATACACCGGATGTAGTTTCTTTTGTTCATTATTATCTAGCTAGTTACCAATACCTCGCTTTAGTTTTAGTCTTTTTAAACTTTGTCATATTTTGTAACCGTCACTTCTGAAGATGTATGTTGTAGCATACGAAACGTCCAAGTTTAATACAACGTTAGTTTATTCTTGCAATACATTCCAATCTCTTCATAACGGCCACCTTAGGGACAGAGGAAAGTGGCCGCTGTACAAAGGTGGCCGTTATGGGGAGGTAGGGGTATAATACAACACCTCTTTTTTGTTTCCATGGGGTTCAGCATTTATCTTTAAAAAGTGCTTAGTGTAGCATGTAAATACGTAAAAAATATGTCAATAAAACAGAAACTAAACAGGTTTTAACGGCGCACGGTATGGATCAAATTTTGAGTCCCTTTGCACAAAAAACAGGGTTTTGTACACACGTTCGTCAGTCGTTGATTAACTGTCTGTTTTCGGGGGGTCATTTTGGCTGTTGGGACGTGCTTTAGTGGCTTTTGTCTTTGCAGAGAGGTGGCTGCTGTAGAGTGGTGAAAATAAGAGTGGGTGAATGAACCGTCAGCCGGGATAAAAAAAAGTGGCCTGGCTCTATATCTTTTTTTAATTTTCCAGTTCTCAGTAATACTCACGCTTCCTTTGAGTTTCCTGTTACCTTACTAGCTGAGGCGACTTCAGGGTTCTCAATTAAACGGTTATTTTTAATTTTTTTTGTAAGTACCAGTGAAAAGTTGTGTCCTCCAGAGACCAGCATTGTGCTAACGCAGATGATTAAACTTTGAGATATTTCTCGATTTCCGAACATTTTACGGCCATTTTATTTACCAGACCGTTTTATTACGTTTTATTTTCTTTTTATTTTATTATTATGATGTCTTACTCGGAATGGGCATCTTTCACGCATTCGTTCATTCATTCGTTCCATTCTTCCCGAGTTCCGATCCTCTGGTAACCTGGTAAATTTTCCAACCGTTTCGTGAGCTCGCACAAAGGAAATCGAACCTTGGAGAATGCATGACGTGCAAATATGGAGGAGACTATGGAAGAGAATATGGCGGTCGGTGGTGTTGTGTTTCTTCAGGAAGTTTTTCTATCTTTGGTCGTCATTCTCCTTACTTGGTTCATCTTGAAAGTGTCAATAACACGCTTATCGAGGAAAAGGTACCTGACATAGCTCTATTTTAGCCTGAGAGTCTTGTAAATATGAATAAACTTGACAGGAGCAACCAGCCAAGAAATTCATTGGAATGTCTTTGTTGATCTTCTCACAAGACCTTTTATATCACGGTGTAAAGTAGGGCAGTTTAATCTTCTTGGTCTATTTAGTGGTTGATATTAAAGTGGCAAGACATGTTCAGTGTACAAACTTGCTCAAATGGGCTAAATCACACACTGCTGTCAAAATGTTGTAATTAGATCATGCAGCGCGCATTAAAGCCATTAGTTTTAATTTTCCTTTAGACCCACCTTTGACTTGCCGCCTGGTCCTCCGCCTCACTGGATTTCAGGAAACACAGCCGTTTTCCGTTCTAATGTAGAAGAAAGGCACATCCGACTCCTGGAACTTCACAAGAAATATGGAAAAGTGGTTCGGATTCAAATGGGGAGACCGCCATTGTACGGAACAGACATCTTCTCTGTTGCTGATCCTCACTTGTGTGAGGAAGTCCTTAAATCCAAGAGCTATGCGATCTCCAAGCTTACACAGGCACGTTTTCAAATGTTTATTGGAAAGAACGGCCTGAATGCCCTGGAAGGAACAACATGGAAAAAGCACAGGCGATTAATCTTGCCTCTGTTTCATTCTGGTTTCCTGAGCTATGCTCTGGAAGTTATCGCGGACAAAACTGAAGCTTTAACCCAAAAATTGAAGGATTTGCCAGATAAATCATCTGTGGAAGTTTATTTGTTGATGAAAAATCTAGCTCTTGATATTATCAGCAAGGCAGCATTTGGTTATGATTTACAAGTCCAAGAAAATCCTGATGGCAAATTAGTAAAGGTTTGTTTGTTTAACGATGTTTATATTGCTCAAAAAGATATCTTAGTTGTTTTGATTTTTTTCCCAGCAAGAGATTGTTAAATATTTAAGGGTAGTTGATAGATAGTCTTTGATTGAATTGTTCTTCTCTCAAAAGGAGAAGAAAATAAGTGGGGAGACAAAGGGCTGTTGTGATTCAGAATTATTTTAACTCTAGCCAGCTTGTTCCTTGCCCGATACCTTCTGTGTTTGTGGGGATTAACACTCTCTCCCCCCCCCCCCCCCAAGACAACTTGTGGAAAATCATATCAACAGTTGTTTGACTTTTAAACAAAACAGTGAAAGGTTAACCCACCCAGGGTCCTTTTTTTTTTTTTTATTTATTTATTTATTTATTTGCAATAACACAAGGGAAACCAATGCTTACTTACAACACTAACTCTATTTACATTATATTGCTCTAATTATTTACACTATTTAAATTACAATAACTAAACAACTTACATTACTAACAAATACAGTTACACAACTTACACAATTAAGAAATACAGTGACGACAAGGGGCAAAAAAAAAAAAAACTGAGAAGAAAAATAGCTAGTTATCATTACAGCTTGAGGTTGTAGTACAGAAACATAAAAAAACAGACCAAAGGCATGTGGTACATTTAAAGTAAAATGAGTTATGCATCTGACAGGAGATTAGAAATAGATTAATGGGTAGGAGATAGATAACCCTACAGAAAATATAATCTAAAATATTAATTAAATCCTCATATATCCTGTAAGAGGTTTCCATTTCTTTGTGTCTCCACTTTTTGTTTCTATCTCATATTGTAATTTTAGTGTGCATATGAAAAGCGTAAGATTTGGATGATCATTTTTTGTTTTAGCGAGCCATATGTGATATCGTGCTAAGAGAAAGCTGTAATTTATAAGAAGCGCAAATTGAGAGATATCTGGCCTCAGACCCAAAGCAGTAATATTTGTCAAAGCATAATCTCTAGGAAGTAAATTTAAGTTTTTCAGCCATTCAGTAAGTTTATTCCAAAAGTGAGATGTTTGGCGGCATGACCAAAAAAGATGAATTATTGACTCAGAGGAGGTGTGACAAAAACTGCACTTTTCATCGCCCTGTAGACCTATTCTAAATAAAAAGTTATTGGTTGGTACATGTCTATGTAAGAATTTAAACTGAAACTCTATCAGCTTAGTGCTCTTTGTGCATTTTTTAGCTAAAAGATAGGCAGCATTCCAATTTATGTTGTCATTTATTGGTAGGCCACAATCCTCTAGCCACTTCTTTTGACTTGACTCTGGGGTTAAACTCTTGTTACTAATCAGTTTTTTATATATTATTGTAGTTGCTTTTTTGACCTGCAAAATTCTTGTTGTAAGTGGCTCATATTTGTGGTCGGTGTTCTGTAAATCTTGAAAATTAGAATCAGTCCGAAGAGACTTTACAGCCGATATTAATCCGTAGAAGCTGAGAGGGCGAGGGTCTATTTCATACTTACAGCGGAAATCATTTAACGAGAGAAAGTTGTTGTCCGGTCCTAAAAGATGTTTCACCCGAGTTATTCCCTTGGTGAACCAATTTTAAAAAAAAACTGTTTTGTTGGCTATCTTTATTAGGGAGTTATGCCAAAGTTGTTGATCCAGACAGTGATCTTTCGATGTTATTTCAGGTTCAAAGTTAACTTCCGCCCAGATTCCTAATAGTTCTTTTAAAAAGGCATCCGAAGTTGTTATTGTCGATAAGGTGTCTCTAACGTTGAGGTTGTAGGAAAAAAAGTTTTGACAGCAATATTTTTTTAGGGTTATATCAAAAAAGATTTTCCATTTTCCCTTATTGTTGTTATCTAAATATTTTTTAATCCATGTGGTTTTGAGGGATTTATTGAAGGAACTAATATCAATCATTTTTAGGCCACCACCACCGAAATCATTGATCATTACCTTCTGTTTTATCTTGTCGCCTTTACCATTCCATAGAAAAGTGTAGAGTAAATCATTTATTTCTTTTAAAACCCTGTAGTTTGAGCAAAGAGGCGAGAGTACATAAACCAATTGGGAGACCACTAGTGATTTGATAACAGTGATTTTCCCTAACAATGTGAGTCGGCGGTATTTCCAGCATCTCAGGATTTCTTTCACTTTTTCAAGTTTCTCATTGTAGTTTAAAGAGGCAGATAGTTCGGGATCTGTTGAAATCCATAGACCTAGGGATTTTACTTTGTCTTTTGGCCATTTAAGCTCTTTTCCTGATAACAGAATTTTATCACTTCCAATACTTGCGCCAATCCATAGAGCTTCCGTTTTCTTATCATTGAGTCTGAGGCCAGAGACTTTGCTGAAATCGTCAAGCATTGCAAGGTATGAAGGAGAGATTCACGTGACCCGTCTAATATAAGTGTTGTGTCATCGGCATACTGACTTAACTTAATTTCCACATTATTTACAGAGATTCCCTTTATATTAGTATTTTTCCTAATTGCCGTGGCCAGCACCTCTGCCGATAGGATAAATAAATAAGGTGAAAGCGGGCAGCCTTGCCTAACACCTCTTTGAATTTCAAAAAAATTACTTGCCCATCCATTATTCAGAATACAGCTTTCAGTATGACTATACAGGGTTTTCACCCAGTTAATTAGCGAAGCACCAAAACCGTAGGATCTTAATGTTCCATGTATGAAGGACCATTCGAGAGAATCAAATGCCTTTTCAAAGTCAATAAAAAGTAACAGGCCCGGGATATTCTTTTCTGTGGCATATTGGATAATAGAGTCAATGAGTCTGATATTTTCGCCTATAAATCTGCCCTTCAAAAATCCTGTTTGATCATGATTGATAAGGTTTGGAAGTACTAATTTAATTCGGTTTGCAATAGATTTTGCTACGATTTTGTAATCAGTGTTCAAAAGGGTAATAGGCCTCCAATTTTTGATGAAGTATAGTTCCGCATCTTTTTTTGGAATTAGTTTTATAACCCCTCGTCTTTGTGTTACTGAGAGGCAGCCAGAGTCAAAAGCATAGTTGAGGGCCGAGATTAAAAAAAAAGAAATGTCTTTCCAAAAAACTTCGTAGAATTCGGCGGGAAGTCCATCCGTGCCTGGCGTTTTGTCAGACTCCATCTTCTTCAGGGCTTCGAAACATTCCTTTTGAGTTAAGGGGCCTTCACATAAAGTTTGTTCTTCATTGGTCAAAGAAGTGGAGTTCACTTCAGAGAGGAATGTTGACTGGATGCTGTCGGGGGAGGGGGCACTGCCATATATGGGCTATATAGGTATGTGCCACTGTGAAGGGTATGCTTTTCAAGCAGTTTACTCTAGGATAGGGTATATAAATCAGAGTGTTTGGGTCTAGAATAGGGTATCATTTTTCCCAAAACTGACTTGGTGGTTGAAGATTTTATCTAGACTAAGGAAACCAGGAATTGCCACTCAAAATATAAAAAAATCAAATCGGCAAGTTTAAATTTACACAAATCAGCCTCAATAGTGTTGATAGATGGGGGGATTTGGGGAGTTTACTCTAGAATAGGGTAGCAAAATTCAGCTGAACTAGCTCTGGTATAGGCTAAGGGTTCCAGGGTCCCAGCGGCACATCCCCACCCAGAAATTCCCAAAGTACCCCCCCCCCCCCAGCCCAGGGTAACTCAGGGAGGGTTGTCAGGCACTGGAGAGATATTACTGGGGCATTAGGTTCAATGTAACAGAGTGCATTGCATCATGAGATCCAGGATAATCGTAGCCAATGTCACAAGTGGTTGTCATCTTGCCAGTACACAATTAATGTTTACTCTCTTGAAAGAGTCCATCTTCAACCATGGCCAGGTAGCTTGGGGTACATAAAATGAAAACTAGTGCAGACATATTGTCAGTCACAACCTGAACATAGTACCAGGAGGCTATACTTGTCATGTCAGCTACATTCTTATCTTATCTAGACAGTTGATGGTATGATTTACCTTCCTACCTCCGTAGGCTGTGACGTCATTCTTGGAGCATGCTGGTGAAGTTGCATTCTTGGCACTCCCAAGATTATGGACTTGGATGCATCCTTTCAAAGCATTTCAGGCCCGTCAGCAGCGTAAGCTACTTGACAACCTTGTTGAGCAGATTATTAATAAGCGCAAAGGTAAAGATGATGAGGATGACAAGAAAGACTTACTGACATTGTTGTTGAAAGCACAAGACCCAGAGTCCAAGTACTCAATGTCTGAAATGGAAGTCCATGATGAAATATTGACATTTTTGTTTGGTGGATTTGAGACCACCACATCACAGCTCTGTTGGGTGCTATACCACCTGGGTGAGTGTAGAATGATAATACTTGGCATGCATTTTGAGCCTATTGCATCTTAACATGCATAGCAGGCAGGTCTGCATGCTTCATGCTGTAGGTATGCAATGTGTGTAGGGAGCTATGTCGGTATGGTGCCTAATCCATGCATTTTGTTTCCATTCCTTGTGTGTAATTAGCTAATTATTATTGGAAGTAAAATAAAAAAGGAACATGTGTTGTTTCAGAAAAAATCTCAAACCCCCACCAAAGGCCTTTTTTTAATCTCCTCCTCCATCCCTCCAGAAATTCCAGTTTAGTTTTGTGGCAACTGTTTTGCTTCTGGTTGATTCATATCCTGTTTAAGTGACACATCACATTACTTGACATTTTCCCTAGGGAGTCACACGTGTTTTAAGTTTTTGTTTGTGAGTTTGTAGTTTGGTAGTTATTAGTACAAACAGTTCTTTAACATGCACCTTAGCATGTTGGCAAGATTAGTTCTTTTTTCCAGACCCTTTGCATGTTGGCAAGTTAATTTTCTGTTTTTGTACCATTTTGTAAGTTGGCGACAGCAGTGCCTTTGGTTGCACGTTGTGGATTTTGTGAAATTTAATCAGCTGATGGCAGCCAGAAGCTTTGATATTTTCCTTAAAACATTTTGCCTCTTAATGTATTCCACCCCCTCAGAATTTTCAATGGGCAGTTTCATGGTCCTGTTAGAACAGCAAATTTTAGGGATAGTTACATGTATGGCTCTATTTATGGCAGCGTAACAGTGTTTTGTGTTCCAGGCTGATCAATTAAAGTGGCTGCTTATTATGACCTTGCTAGTCTGATTTGTTTTTAGCCCAACATCCTGAAATTCAGGTGACAGCACAGGAAGAGGTTGACAGAGTACTGGGTGATTCAAGTGTTGTGACTTCAGCGATGGAAAAAGAACTCAAGTATGTGGCAAATTGTATAAAGGAGTCTCAGCGACTTGTTCCTGTTATAACTGGTTTCAGCAGAGGAGCTGTTGAAGATGCAGAGTTGGGAGGTAACAGCACTTCTACTGTATAGTACAAAGAAAGGCATGTGTGGCTGAAAATATTGTTTGTAATTGGAAAAGGATTTCTGTTGTACTGTTGCAGAGGCATACTGTGTTGTAATAGTTAGTGCAATGAACTTTAGATTGAGTCAGGTACGAGTCATTGCTGAGGTCATTATGTTGTGTTCTTAACCTTGTGATGAACTAGTATCTTATCTGGGAGACATTACAGAATCGCACCCATTGAAAAGGATTGCCTGGGAAAAGTGGGGTACCCACGATGCTTTACAGGCAGAGTGACCTGTCAACAAGGTTCAAAAAAAGGTTACTGCCGGTTTCGGTCACTTAGGATCCTTAAGTGACAAATTCCAAAAAGGAAATTAAAGTTCTCCCGTGGCATACTTCAATACAATACTTATACAGTTGGAGCAATTTGTGTTGTTTGAAAGTGTTTAAATGCACTTTTCATCTGAAAAGGCCTGACTTATGCATATCAACAGAATGTTGGGTGTTTACACAAATCACACAAGTTATCTTTTACGGCAAAATATCAAAGTGCCAAGCAGTGTACCCCATGGGAAAATCCAGTCATGTCTTTGTGTTTTAAAGTAAAACTTTCCAGTTAGTCTTAATTTTTTCTTTAAGTACTAATCTGTGTGAAGGGCAGACGTTGTTATGGAAACATTTTTTACCCTTAAAACTTGCCGATCGAACGCGCTTGAGGCCTGCTTTTGAAAAGTAAACGTAAAGTCACATCAATTTCTTTGCAACTGACAGTGAGCCACGAGGCAAAAATACACTAAGCAAAGAAGTTATACCTTACATATATATTTTGTGTGAAAGTGAGTTTCAAACTTCAAAAGACACGCTTTACTCAATTGAATCAATTGATTTACTTTAAAACTTTCCAGAAGATTTTGTAATGAAGCACACGTGATTTAAAATATCAATTCACAAATTAAGAGTAGAAGTATGTAGCGAAGGCCAGAATGTTTTCCCTAGAACATTGAAATATTATCTGACATCTCCGCTTACTGGTATCGTAAATATTCTTTGAAACACACTGTCTAATTACTTCTGTTCTTCTCTGATGAATAGGGCAAAATTTGATTACCCAGAACTAGAACAACATTGTCAAACGGGCGACACTAGGGATTACTTGATTGACAGGCCTTAGGCATGCTCTCTGTCTTCTTTTTTGCTAATTTGCATTTTCCCATGCAACATTTTTCAGTGGGCACGATTCTGTAATGAGTAGAAATAATCTTAGGCACTTCGTGTTACAGCACCCCGAGATAAGTGAGTACCTATAGATATGCCTGTAGGCTTAATGTAGACTGTATTAATATAGACTTCTTAGTAAGGCCAAATGGATTCATTTTTGCATACAACGTGACAAAGACCATTTCATTTGTTTTCTTCAAAACGAAAGCCAAACAACAACAAAATAGGTATGGTATGAATTCAATGCCTCAAACAGAAAACAAAGAAAAGTTGATATGGGCAAAAAAAACATAAAAAATATACGTAGCTTGTTACTGTTGACCTCACAGCCCTTCAATTGTATTTTATGTAAAGTGCAATATAAAAGCTAATCACCAGTAAATTGTCAATGACTTGACTGCCTCCTAGTCTTCCTCGTCCTTCCTTGTCTCCCTCATCATCCTTATTTCCGTCGTCTTCCTCCTGTGCCTCCTGCTCCTTCTCACCCTCCTTGTTTTCCATCCTGTCCTTCCAGTCATCCTGGTCCTCATCCCTGTCAGTGCTGTCATCATGTCCATCATTATCACTAAGGTTATCATGAGGAAAGAAATTCTACAATAGACCAGTTATAAATAATTAGTGACTGATAACTAATAATATAATAATATTAATAATTAATGACTAATATTAGTTACTTGAACTCTAAAATAATTATTATTTTAGAATTCAAGTAACTAATAGTATTTTAATTAAGGCACTGTAAATTGCACAGATGAAATTATGTTTAATATTATTTAAAAAAGTTTCTTTCTCTGTTTTGAAGGATTTCACATTCCTAAGGGCTCTGTATTATTTCTGGACTCTTATGTTCTTCATCACCTGGAGGATCTTTGGGATAGACCGGAGGAGTTTGATCCGACACGCTGGGAAGACAAAATGGCAGCGCGAACCTTCTCATTTCTCCCCTTTGGTGGTGGAAACAGACGTTGTGCTGGTCAGCCTTTTGCTGTGGTGGAGATGAAAGCTGTAATTGCACTGATATTGAAAAACTTCTCACTGAAGTTGGATGAAAGCAGGCCTATTTCTACTGAAGTGAAAATTGCATTTGGGCCACGGAAAATCCATTTCTTTTTTACCAGGAGAAGTTAACTTGAAAAACCAAAGCAGTTGAAAGTCGTCTAGAACACCAGCAGATATATTTGTATATCGTAGTTTTTCCATGTTAAAACATGGGTACAGTGTTGCTATGAACATTTTCCCATATATGCATATTTTTTAAGAGTTTAAAAGTCACTTTACAGACTTGTAGTGTAATCAGCTTTGTTTTTACCCGTTAATGCAGGTACTTTACAGTGTGGTCGTAGTCTACACTTTGATTTTGTGTTTAATAGTCAGCTTACCTGGTAGCATACCCTTTGTTTTTATGTTTGACTAGTTCATTTCAGTGAACTGCAAATTTTTATTTTGGTTTAATAACTGCCTTGCTTAGTAGCACACTTATTGATTTTGTGTTTCATCAAGTCACCTTGCAGGATAATACACTTTGTTTTTATGTCTTATTGGTATGTTACAGAGTAGCAAACACTTTGATCTTGTGATGAATAGTCAGTCTACTAGGCGGTGGAATTTTATACCTGGGTGGTATGTTACTGATGAGCAGCGCGCATTTCATACCTGGTTTATGTCAGGTGAAATTAGTTATAGGACCCTACCATCATTGAGCAGTTTTAAAAATTGTATTTGTAAATGTGATTTTTATACACATTTTCAGGGTTTTAGCAAAGAAAACGGTCTCTGGGCTGATTTTCATTAAGCCTGCCACAATTTTTTCGCAAGAGACCTGGAACAAAATTTTTGTCCCCAATCTTTTGCAACACCTTGAATACAGGGCTACCAAGCTTTGTGTTTACAAGATGGTGTACACAGAAAGACAGCACGCTAAACAAGTGCTCAAAACAAAATGTTATTTCGATTACTTTACTTGTTATACTTGCACCGATACTCAAGGTAGTCAGGAATTTAGTCCAAACTTTCCATTTAGACGGTTCAATATGGATCAGCGTTATGAGTGATCGAGTGATGGTAAAAACCGTTTGTTTTACAAATAAAATTATTAGTATTATTAGTATCAGTACTATTATTACTATTTTTATTGTTATTATTAAAATATACATGACTAGATTATCGTACAAGTTCTTGGAAATCAAGCCTAAGTTGGTCAAAACCAAGGTGCGCGTAAGCCGGTCTCGGCTACTTTTTCAGTGTTGAAATAAAGTGGGGCTATATTTCGGCCAGCAAGCTCGAAAACGAGCGTGCAATTATCTGTCCCCTGGCGATTTCACTGAAAACGAAGGCCATCACGAGTTAGTTTAGAGTCCTTAGAACTGGGAAATATCGCCCAAGTTCTTGGAAATCAAGCCTAAGTGGGTCAAAATCAAGGTGTGCGTAAGACGGTCCCGGATACTTTTTTAGTGTTCAAAAGAAGTGGTGCTATATTTCGGCCAGTAAGCTCCAAACCGAACGTGCAAATATTTCTCCCCTGGCGATTTCACTGAAAACCAAGGTCATCACGAGTTACTTTAGAGTCCCTGGGACTGGGAAATATCGCCCAAGTTCTTGGAAATCAAGCCTAAGTTGGTCAAAATCAAGGTGTGCGTAAGCCGGTTTCGGCCAAGTTTTCAGTATTAAAATTAAGTGGGGCTATATTTCGGGCGGCAAGCTCGAAACCGAGCGTGCAATTATTTTTCCCCTGTCCATTTCTCAGCAAACCAAGGCCATCACGAGTTACTTTAGAGTTCTGGGGACTGGGAAATATGGTCAGAGTGCCTGGAAATCAAGCCAGAGTTGGTAAAAACCAAGGTGCGCGTAAGGCGGTCTTGGCTACTTTTTCAGTGTTAAAATTAAGTGGGGCTATATTTCGGCCAGTAAGCTCGAAACCGAGCGTGCAATTATTTCTCCCCCTGGCGAACTCACTGAAAACCAAAGCAATCACGCGTTAATTTAGAATCCCTGGGACTGGGAAATATCGCCCAAGTTCTTGGAAATCAAGCCAAAGTTGTTCAAAATCATGGGAGGCGTAAGGCGGTCTCGGCTACTTTTTCAGTGTTGAAGTTTAGTGAGATATTTCTTAATTACTTGTAAGCATATAAATATAAGCGACAAGGTGAACAATATTTTGTTTATCACAAAACAATAACTGACGTGAACACGACTATTTCGCATTTCGCATTCAAAACTAGCCTAACATTTTTTAAATTCATAAAAGTGGAGTTAAAATACTTAGGATTTGCGAATTCAAATGATGCGATCTTCAAGACAGATCTTGAAAACTGTTAAAAACAAAATATAAAGAAATAAATACAATCAAAATCAACTAACACGTACTGTTGTCCTTGAAGTCTTACCGTTGCATTAAAAGACTGAACAGTTGAACGTTTTATTCACTGATTAATAAAACAAACTGCAGAGATGTTGGAAGGCTACGATCTACTTTTTTCGTCCCCACCCTGGGGCATTTAGACAGCTTATGTGTCCCCACCCCGGGATATTTGCCCATTTTTTTAAAAAAACCTAATGCCCGGGGGTTAGCCCGGGGGGGGGGGGTGGGCACTGCTGAAATTGGCTGACGCATAACAATGAATTTTATTTCGCAATAGTTCAATACAGACTCGATAATTTTCGCGGCAATAATAAAAGAAGGGATCGATAATCGCCCATGTATGTCAGTGACAGATTTTAACTACGAGGAAGACATTATTCTCCGGAAAAGAATGTTGGTAACATGTTATTTTTATGTATCGGCATTGCGTGACGGTTGTTGCGTTACTTTTCAGCTTGTATCAAATGCAAATGACTTCGCAAGGACGTCGACTGGGTAGACCGGGTAGTGGAAATTGTCAAAAAATATTCACTTCAATGTTCTGCCTGGAGACCAGTATTTTAATCCACGATATTTGGTTTTCTAATCCCGTGGGTTAGTAGGCCCTTAGTTACAAACAGGCTCTCATATCCAGGTTATCTACTACGTGCTACCCGGCATATATCTAGCCAGACGGTTTCCCCGTCATCGTTTTAAAACCGGCATATTATCTTCAACTAACCATTTTGTAATGTTCTCTAGCGCGGCATCTTGGAGCGGCTTAATGATGGCGAGGTGTTAGTAGGAGATGGAGGAATGGTGCATGTTCTAGAAAAGCGAGGTTATGTGAAAGCAGGACTGTGGACCCCCGAGTGTACAGTGGAGCATCCAGAGGCAGGTCAGACAGTCTGTTATGAGTGAAGCATCTAGATTGCTAAACGGCCTGTAGTGATCCGTTCTTTTCAGGCCTATTATTAAGTATTTGTTATGTTTCAGTCTTCCATCGTGCGTTTCCAGAAAATATCCACACCCGCCGAACGTTAATAAAATTCGTAGGGTAATAGGTTTCAAGGAGGGTCTTCAAAAGCCAAATTTATTATAGTGAAGAATGTATCTTAACTGGATGAGCTGGTTTCAGACCAAGACATGTTATATCTTGGGATGGGGGGCGGGGGGCTATGGATATGGATTTCTATGAAAAAAAATGTTCGAAGGTAATTTTGCTGATGATGAATCGTAACATATAAATTTACGACATACTATATAAACCGTGGTTCCTTTAAACCCGGGTTTAAAGCATACCCACATTTACACGTAGTTTAATGCTAAATTTATTGACTGATTCCTTTGTCGCGTGACTAGTTCGACAGCTTCATCGTGAATTCCTACGAGCAGGAGCTGATATCATTCAAGCATTCACATTCTCATTGGAAGACAACCTGGTTAACTATTTAATTCCGAAAAGCTATTTTAAATATATTTTCTAGACATAAACAAGAACATTGACCTCTTTAAAAATTTGGCAACGAGTCAGTGATTTTCAAAGAAAAGATTTTTGAAAATTGTGATATTCCGGGTGAACGGGTTATTGAATTGCGTCGCACATTTGGATATTGTGTGTATTGGAAGAAGAGTTTCGTTCTGCTTGCTCTGTAATCTGTCAGTCTTCTGACGTTGCTTAGGCAAGGGAACTGTTTTTCTGACGTTTGTGGAAAACGCCAAGCGGTTCTTTTCGCGTTGTCGCCAAAGGACGTGACCATACTGTGCGTTCTGCTGGTGGGACAAGTTTTGGAAGTACTCGTGAGTACTGGTGCTAGTTTTTGATTGGACAATATGAACTAGAGACTCGCTGAGTGTTTGACCGATGAAATGGCTACAAATGACTCCTGTCCCCCTCACCCACCCACTCCGGATAAATGGATCACTTTTCCAATGTTTCAATACTGGTGTAACTAACATATCTAGCTATCTAATCAGTGGCAAGAATTCATCAATTGTACAAATATGCAAGAAGTGTATTAATGTACAAACTCGCTTTCAGCCCAACAACATAAACCAGGCGGCCTGTAACCTTGCAAAGGGCGTGGCCCAGGAAGGAGGGGCTTATTTTGCTTGCTCTATCTGTCAGACTGGTTTTCTGTGTTCACAAGGTGCTGGAAAAGACGTTGTGATGAAAAAGTTTAGGGAAGAAATAGAGTTTTTTATACAGAATAACGTCGATATGCTCATTGGTGAGGTAAGTGTGTAGCAAACCCGTGTCAATAATTATTATACCTAAGAGATTGTTTTGTTTGCAAGATTATAGTTTACTGATACTGCACAGCTAAAATTTAAAGTATAATTATCTTCGAAATGCTATTAGAGTTTGATTTAATTTGATGCTAATTATTGCGTCAAATTAAATCACCTGAAGCTGAAGTCCACGGTTGGATCAAGACGTTTACGCCTAAGATTACGGCTTTTAGAACAAAATTCTATTTTTGTGAAATGGTAATTAATTGACTAATATTTATTTTTCAAAATACGGACTTTTTTTCTTCCCTCTCCCTTGCCAATTCATTGTTATACTTAGCGTAACATACTGTCCCCTCTGTCCATCAAGTTCTTTGCGAATGTGGTAGAAGCTGATGAAATCCACAGGTAAACCAGCAGCCATTACAATGTGTATTGGACCACAAGGTGACCTCAGAAATGTGTCCCCCGGAGAATGCGCCGTGAGACTCGTAAGGGCAGGTATTGAATATGTCGCATTCCGGTGTATAGCTTGTATGAGAAGTGAGGGAAAACGCAATACAGTCTTAGAAGAGGTTCCATACCCAGCAAAAACGTTGCTTAATTGCTTTGTGGTCCATGGCGTACTTTGTAGGAGGATGTTGACGAAGTCATTGCTCAGACTTTGCCATAGTACCATAATTATAAATACACGTGCACCTGATGCACAAACAGATAATAATAATGGGCATCCGTCAGTCTCGCGAGACTATGGACACGCGCTCTGCGCGCGCTCTTGATGTACTAACATGTATATACCGCAATAAATACCTCGAAGACCCTCCTAAGCCCTTCTGTGAATAATGATGGAAATGTTAACACATATATACACCGTTTGCCATTCAAAGTATAATCTCGCTCTTTTTGCAATGTCCAGTTAGTTATCGCTTACTAACATTAACACAAGTATTCTTTTTGACTAGGTGCTGATATCGTTGGTGTCAACTGTTGCTTCAGTCCCGATATGAGTTTACAGACCATTGGTTTGATGAAAGAGGCGTTAGACAAGGAAGGACTCAAGCCTCATCTGATGATTCAACCTGCCGGTGTTCACACTCCAGATGTCGACCGCAGAGGATTCGTCTCTTTACCAGAATTCCCTTTCGGTAAAGCCTAGTTTTCATTACGACATAAGCACAAGCTTGAACATTAATGTAGTGAGTACCACAACTCAAGCATAAGCACGTAGGTAAGCATGTGCAGAATGGTCTCAGAGATCTTTGGAAGTTCTCGTGTGATCTAGGAAAATAAACAGCACTGAACGAGAGGTCAGATGTATTGCTGTTCTTGAGGCGCGCTATACTTTCTCTCGAATATCTGCCTCACGTCTTCCCATCGTTTCTGATTAATACTCTTGGAGAAAAAAAGGATATTGTTTTCCAGTCTTATTGAGTGTTCATAGAGATTTTCTAACCGCAAACCACTCAAAATATTAATACGTTAAACTCATCTGACTGCGCACTGAGAACAGTGAGTGTTTAACATGCAATTGGATCAATTGCCAACTTGATGTTTTTGCCAGATAAGCCAACAGAAACGATAGCAAGTGCTGATGTGACATAGCATTAAGTTCCATTTTGTTATTATTATAGCTATGGAACCTCGCATGTGATAACTCGCTGGGATGTGCATAAATACGCTCGGCGGGCCTATGACATGGGAGTGAGGTACATCGGAGGCTGCTGTGGATTTTAACCATACCACTTCCGGGCTATTGCTGAAGAGGTAGGACTTATGAATAAATGTTTGCTCAATTAACCACTCTGGGTTATCGCGGAGGTGGTAGGGTTCGTGAAAGAAGGTTGCTGTTGAAAGCTGAGAACTATTTTTTGAATGAATTGAAGCTTGGAAGGCATCCAAAATAACCAAAAAAAAAATGAACGAAAGGAATTTTATACAAGGTATCATTCATGACTCAAAAGTGTTGTTCTTCTTTCAGCTGGCTACAGAACGAGGCAAATTTCCTGCTGCAAGCGAAAAGCACGGCCCTTGGGGAGAGGCGCTTCAAAATCACTCGTTACCTGAAGTTAGAGCAAGGTGAGGCTTGGTGATAGAGGCGAGTTTTGTGTTTTGGAATCTTACGCATCCCACTTTACGAATAAAGTTCTCTTTAAGGATTGTACTCCAGCGTCACTCATAATTGAAAATCGCGTTACATAGCGCAGGTGTTTGCAAAAGTTTGTACACAGGTAGGCAATCATTGAATTTGTGGACGTTGTTTTTCTTTTCTGGTTTAAAGTGATGATCACTGACCTCGAGATTTTGCTGTGTTGTTATTTACAGAGCTAACCGTGGCTACTGGGAGAATCTCAAACCGGCCAGTGGTCGTCCATTTTGTCCGTCTTTGAGTGAAACGGGAGGATTGGGACCTAACTGATATCAAGTTTATGTGAAAAATGTACTTTATTTAACAACCTATGATTAGACAGGGCATCAGGACAGATTTTTAATCTAAACAATAAATAAATTGGGCACATTACTTTCTTTGTCTTTGTCGCTTTTCAACCAAACTTTTACTGAAAATCTAACTGTTCCTTCCGGAGAGTCCTCCAGAGAAAAGAAAAAAAAATTGAAAGGAATTGAAAGGCGTGCACTTTATATTTTTCTCTCTACAGTGTTCACGCGCCTTATCTTAAGAGCATTTAGGGAAGAGAAACTAGAGGGCCCTAGGAAATAAAGATGTTGCCGCTGCATGAAAGATTCCATGCGTACGTGAGCTGTATTTTTTCACTATTGCTGTCACCGCTTTAAACTTAATCTGCGATCAGGCGTTCTTTTTATAACAGCAGGGGTAAGGAGAAAAAAAAAAGAAAAGAAAAGAAAAGAACGCCTGTGGATCGCAGGCTAATTTAAACTCGAAATTTGTTGACGGGGGCGGGGGGAAGGGAGTGGCGAGGGAGAAAAAACCTGGCAAGAGTCACTCATCGTCGTATCGCTATAAGAATAACCATCCCGGCTTTGTGGACATATTCTGATTCTTCCTTATAACCAGCTAATAATAATTTCCGGAGCAGAACATTGAAATTCCACCCAAAAGATGAACGGTACGTACGTGTCTATCTTTAGAACAACTTAAGTTTCGCATGGTATTTTAAACTTGACGTTTCTTATGCTACAACATACATCTTCAGAAGTGACAGTTACAAAATATGACAAGATTTGAAAAGACTAAAACTAAAACGAGGTATTAGTAACACGCCGTAAATGAAATCGTCGGTAGTGAAAAACTCTTTCTTTATTAATTCACACCGGATATAGTTTCTTTTGTTCATTGTTATCTAGCTAGTTACCAATACCTCGCTTTAGTTTTAGTCTTTTTAAATCTTGTCATATTTTATAACCGTCACTTCTGAAGATGTATGTTGTAGCATACGAAACGTCAAGTTTAATACAACGTTAGTTTGTTCTTGGAATACATTACAATCTCTCCATAACGGCCACCTTAGGGACAGAGGAAAGTGGCCGCTGTACAAAGGTGGCCGTTATGGGGAGGTAGGGGTATAATACAACACCTCTTTTTTGTTTCCATGGGGTTCAGCATTTACCTTTAAAAAGTGCTTAGTGTAGCATGTAAATACGTAAAAAATATGTCAATAAAACAGAAACTAAACAGGTTTCAATGGCGCGCGGTATGGATCAAATTTTGAGTCCCTTTGCACAAAAAACAGGGTTTTGTACACACGTTCGTCAGTCGTTGATTAACTGTCTGTTTTCGAGGGGTAATTTTGGCTGTTGGGACGTGCTTTAGTGGCTTTTGTCTTTGCAGAGAGGTGGCTGCTGTAGAGTGGTGGAAATAAGAGTGGGTGAATGAACCGTCAGCCGGGATAAAAAAAAGTGGCCTGGCTCTATATCTTTTTTTTAAATTTTTCCAGTTCTCAGTAATACTCACGCTTCCTTTGAGTTTCCTGCTACCTTACTAGCTGAGGCGACTTCAGGGTTCTCAATTAAACGGTTATTTTTAATTTTTTTTGTAAGTACCAGTGAAAAGTTGTGTCCTCCAGAGACCAGCATTGTGCTAACGCAGATGATTAAACTTTGAGATATTTCTCGATTTCCGAACATTTTACGGCCATTTTATTTACCAGACCGTTTTATTACGTTTTATTTTCTTTTTATTTTATTATTATGATGTCTTACTCGGAATGGGCATCTTTCACGCATTCGTTCATTCATTCGTTCCACTCTTCCCGAGTTCCGATCCTCTGGTAACCTGGTAAATTTTCCAACCGTTTCGTGAGTTCGCACAAAGGAAATCGAACCTTGGAGAATGCATGACGTGCAAATATGGAGGAGACTATGGAAGAGAATATGGCGGTCGGTGGTGTTGTGTTTCTTCAGGAAGTTTTTCTATCTTTGGTCGTCATTCTCCTTACTTGGTTCATCTTGAAAGTGTCAATAACACGCTTATCGAGGAAAAGGTACCTGACATAGCTCTATTTTAGCCTGAGAGTCTTGTAAATATGAATAAACTTGACAGGAGCAACCAGCCAAGAAATTCATTGGAATGTCTTTGTTGATCTTCTCACAAGACCTTTTATATCACGGTGTAAAGTAGGGCAGTTTAATCTTCTTGGTCTATTTAGTGGTTGATATTAAAGTGGCAAGACATGTTCAGTGTACAAACTTGCTCAAATGGGCTAAATCACACACTGCTGTCAAAATGTTGTAATTAGATCATGCAGCGCGCATTAAAGCCATTAGTTTTAATTTTCCTTTAGACCCACCTTTGACTTGCCGCCTGGTCCTCCGCCTCACTGGATTTCAGGAAACACAGCCGTTTTCCGTTCTAATGTAGAAGAAAGGCACATCCGACTCCTGGAACTTCACAAGAAATATGGAAAAGTGGTTCGGATTCAAATGGGGAGACCGCCATTGTACGGAACAGACATCTTCTCTGTTGCTGATCCTCACTTGTGTGAGGAAGTCCTTAAATCCAAGAGCTATGCGATCTCCAAGCTTACACAGGCACGTTTTCAAATGTTTATTGGAAAGAACGGCCTGAATGCCCTGGAAGGAACAACATGGAAAAAGCACAGGCGATTAATCTTGCCTCTGTTTCATTCTGGTTTCCTGAGCTATGCTCTGGAAGTTATCGCGGACAAAACTGAAGCTTTAACCCAAAAATTGAAGGATTTGCCAGATAAATCATCTGTGGAAGTTTATTTGTTGATGAAAAATCTAGCTCTTGATATTATCAGCAAGGCAGCATTTGGTTATGATTTACAAGTCCAAGAAAATCCTGATGGCAAATTAGTAAAGGTTTGTTTGTTTAACGATGTTTATATTGCTCAAAAAGATATCTTAGTTGTTTTATTTTCCTAGATCACACGAGAACTTCCAAAGATCTCTGAGACCATTCTGCACATGCTTACCTACGTGCTTATGCTTGAGTTGTGGTACTCACTACATTAATGTTCAAGCTTGTGCTTATGTCGTAATGAAAACTAGGCTTTACCGAAAGGGAATTCTGGTAAAGAGACGAATCCTCTGCGGTCGACATCTGGAGTGTGAACACCGGCAGGTTGAATCATCAGATGAGGCTTGAGTCCTTCCTTGTCTAACGCCTCTTTCATCAAACCAATGGTCTGTAAACTCATATCGGGACTGAAGCAACAGTTGACACCAACGATATCAGCACCTAGTCAAAAAGAATACTTGTGTTAATGTTAGTAAGCGATAACTAACTGGACATTGCAAAAAGAGCGAGATTATACTTTGAATGGCAAACGGTGTATATATGTGTTAACATTTCCATCATTATTCACAGAAGGGCTTAGGAGGGTCTTCGAGGTATTTATTGCGGTATATACATGTTAGTACATCAAGAGCGCGCGCAGAGCGCGTGTCCATAGTCTCGCGAGACTGACGGATGCCCATTATTATTATCTGTTTGTGCATCAGGTGCACGTGTATTTATAATTATGGTACTATGGCAAAGTCTGAGCAATGACTTCGTCAACATCCTCCTACAAAGTACGCCATGGACCACAAAGCAATTAAGCAACGTTTTTGCTGGGTATGGAACCTCTTCTAAGACTGTATTGCGTTTTCCCTCACTTCTCATACAAGCTATACACCGGAATGCGACATATTCAATACCTGCCCTTACGAGTCTCACGGCGCATTCTCCGGGGGACACATTTCTGAGGTCACCTTGTGGTCCAATACACATTGTAATGGCTGCTGGTTTACCTGTGGATTTCATCAGCTTCTACCACATTCGCAAAGAACTTGATGGACAGAGGGGACAGTATGTTACGCTAAGTATAACAATGAATTGGCAAGGGAGAGGGAAGAAAAAAAGTCCGTATTTTGAAAAATAAATATTAGTCAATTAATTACCATTTCACAAAAATAGAATTTTGTTCTAAAAGCCGTAATCTTAGGCGTAAACGTCTTGATCCAACCGTGGACTTCAGCTTCAGGTGATTTAATTTGACGCAATAATTAGCATCAAATTAAATCAAACTCTAATAGCATTTCGAAGATAATTATACTTTAAATTTTAGCTGTGCAGTATCAGTAAACTATAATCTTGCAAACAAAACAATCTCTTAGGTATAATAATTATTGACACGGGTTTGCTACACACTTACCTCACCAATGAGCATATCGACGTTATTCTGTATAAAAAACTCTATTTCTTCCCTAAACTTTTTCATCACAACGTCTTTTCCAGCACCTTGTGAACACAGAAAACCAGTCTGACAGATAGAGCAAGCAAAATAAGCCCCTCCTTCCTGGGCCACGCCCTTTGCAAGGTTACAGGCCGCCTGGTTTATGTTGTTGGGCTGAAAGCGAGTTTGTACATTAATACACTTCTTGCATATTTGTACAATTGATGAATTCTTGCCACTGATTAGATAGCTAGATATGTTAGTTACACCAGTATTGAAACATTGGAAAAGTGATCCATTTATCCGGAGTGGGTGGGTGAGGGGGACAGGAGTCATTTGTAGCCATTTCATCGGTCAAACACTCAGCGAGTCTCTAGTTCATATTGTCCAATCAAAAACTAGCACCAGTACTCACGAGTACTTCCAAAACTTGTCCCACCAGCAGAACGCACAGTATGGTCACGTCCTTTGGCGACAACGCGAAAAGAACCGCTTGGCGTTTTCCACAAACGTCAGAAAAACAGTTCCCTTGCCTAAGCAACGTCAGAAGACTGACAGATTACAGAGCAAGCAGAACGAAACTCTTCTTCCAATACACACAATATCCAAATGTGCGACGCAATTCAATAACCCGTTCACCCGGAATATCACAATTTTCAAAAATCTTTTCTTTGAAAATCACTGACTCGTTGCCAAATTTTTAAAGAGGTCAATGTTCTTGTTTATGTCTAGAAAATATATTTAAAATAGCTTTTTGGAATTAAATAGTTAACCAGGTTGTCTTCCAATGAGAATGTGAATGCTTGAATGATATCAGCTCCTGCTCGTAGGAATTCACGATGAAGCTGTCGAACTAGTCACGCGACAAAGGAATCAGTCAATAAATTTAGCATTAAACTACGTGTAAATGTGGGTATGCTTTAAACCCGGGTTTAAAGGAACCACGGTTTATATAGTATGTCGTAAATTTATATGTTACGATTCATCATCAGCAAAATTACCTTCGAACATTTTTTTTCATAGAAATCCATATCCATAGCCCCCCGCCCCCCATCCCAAGATATAACATGTCTTGGTCTGAAACCAGCTCATCCAGTTAAGATACATTCTTCACTATAATAAATTTGGCTTTTGAAGACCCTCCTTGAAACCTATTACCCTACGAATTTTATTAACGTTCGGCGGGTGTGGATATTTTCTGGAAACGCACGATGGAAGACTGAAACATAACAAATACTTAATAATAGGCCTGAAAAGAACGGATCACTACAGGCCGTTTAGCAATCTAGATGCTTCACTCATAACAGACTGTCTGACCTGCCTCTGGATGCTCCACTGTACACTCGGGGGTCCACAGTCCTGCTTTCACATAACCTCGCTTTTCTAGAACATGCACCATTCCTCCATCTCCTACTAACACCTCGCCATCATTAAGCCGCTCCAAGATGCCGCGCTAGAGAACATTACAAAATGGTTAGTTGAAGATAATATGCCGGTTTTAAAACGATGACGGGGAAACCGTCTGGCTAGATATATGCCGGGTAGCACGTAGTAGATAACCTGGATATGAGAGCCTGTTTGTAACTAAGGGCCTACTAACCCACGGGATTAGAAAACCAAATATCGTGGATTAAAATACTGGTCTCCAGGCAGAACATTGAAGTGAATATTTTTTGACAATTTCCACTACCCGGTCTACCCAGTCGACGTCCTTGCGAAGTCATTTGCATTTGATACAAGCTGAAAAGTAACGCAACAACCGTCACGCAATGCCGATACATAAAAATAACATGTTACCAACATTCTTTTCCGGAGAATAATGTCTTCCTCGTAGTTAAAATCTGTCACTGACATACATGGGCGATTATCGATCCCTTCTTTTATTATTGCCGCGAAAATTATCGAGTCTGTATTGAACTATTGCGAAATAAAATTCATTGTTATGCGTCAGCCAATTTCAGCAGTGCCCACCCCCCCCCCCCCCGGGCTAACCCCCGGGCATTAGGTTTTTTTAAAAAAATGGGCAAATATCCCGGGGTGGGGACACATAAGCTGTCTAAATGCCCCAGGGTGGGGACGAAAAAAGTAGATCGTAGCCTTCCAACATCTCTGCAGTTTGTTTTATTAATCAGTGAATAAAACGTTCAACTGTTCAGTCTTTTAATGCAACGGTAAGACTTCAAGGACAACAGTACGTGTTAGTTGATTTTGATTGTATTTATTTCTTTATATTTTGTTTTTAACAGTTTTCAAGATCTGTCTTGAAGATCGCATCATTTGAATTCGCAAATCCTAAGTATTTTAACTCCACTTTTATGAATTTAAAAAATGTTAGGCTAGTTTTGAATGCGAAATGCGAAATAGTCGTGTTCACGTCAGTTATTGTTTTGTGATAAACAAAATATTGTTCACTTGTCGCTTATATTTATATGCTTACAAGTAATTAAGAAATATCTCACTAAATTTCAACACTGAAAAAGTAGCCGAGACCGCCTTACGCCTCCCATGATTTTGAACAACTTTGGCTTGATTTCCAAGAACTTGGGCGATATTTCCCAGTCCCAGGGATTCTAAATTAACGCGTGATTGCTTTGGTTTTCAGTGAGTTCGCCAGGGGGAGAAATAATTGCACGCTCGGTTTCGAGCTTACTGGCCGAAATATAGCCCCACTTAATTTTAACACTGAAAAAGTAGCCAAGACCGCCTTACGCGCACCTTGGTTTTTACCAACTCTGGCTTGATTTCCAGGCACTCTGACCATATTTCCCAGTCCCCAGAACTCTAAAGTAACTCGTGATGGCCTTGGTTTGCTGAGAAATGGACAGGGGAAAAATAATTGCACGCTCGGTTTCGAGCTTGCCGCCCGAAATATAGCCCCACTTAATTTTAATACTGAAAACTTGGCCGAAACCGGCTTACGCACACCTTGATTTTGACCAACTTAGGCTTGATTTCCAAGAACTTGGGCGATATTTCCCAGTCCCAGGGACTCTAAAGTAACTCGTGATGACCTTGGTTTTCAGTGAAATCGCCAGGGGAGAAATATTTGCACGTTCGGTTTGGAGCTTACTGGCCGAAATATAGCACCACTTCTTTTGAACACTAAAAAAGTATCCGGGACCGTCTTACGCACACCTTGATTTTGACCCACTTAGGCTTGATTTCCAAGAACTTGGGCGATATTTCCCAGTTCTAAGGACTCTAAACTAACTCGTGATGGCCTTCGTTTTCAGTGAAATCGCCAGGGGACAGATAATTGCACGCTCGTTTTCGAGCTTGCTGGCCGAAATATAGCCCCACTTTATTTCAACACTGATAGAGTAGCCGAGACCGCCTTACGCGCCTCGTGATTTTCAGCATTTTTTGCTCGAGTTGCCGGAACTTGGGAGATATTTTTCAGTCCCAGGGACTCTAAACTAACTCCTGCTGGCCTTGGTTTTCAGTGAAATGGACAGAGGAAAAATGTTCGAAGGCTGAGTTTCGATCTTCTAGGCCGAAATGTAGCCCGTTTTCATTTTAAGGCTGAAAAAGTAGCCAGGACCGCCTTGCGCGCAGCGTAATTTTGACCTACTCTAGGTCGATTTCCAGGAACTTGGCGGATATTTTCCAGTCCTGGATTCTCTAAACTGACTCGTGATGGTCTTGGTTTTCAGTGAAATGGGGAGAGGAAAATATTTAAACGTTGGATTTCGAGCTTCTAGGCCGAAATATAGCGCCACTTCATTTTAAGAAGCGGGGGGGGGGGGGGGAGGTGGACCTGACACACACTAGGGAACTCGCGAACTAATGGACAAGGGGAGACGTGAAAAGAGGCAAGAGATAACCAAATTAAACTGATGATCAAATTTACTAGGAGTAGCGTATTGAAAAAAAAAATTAGATACAGTTAAAGCTCTGGGAGTGGCGCCAAAACAAGGAATACGGAAAGCGGGGTTGGGGGAGGAACACAACCGGGAAACGTCAAGTTAATGAACACAGAGACTGAAGAAAATTCTCGTAAGTAGTTAATACAGGATGTAAAAGACGATGCAAGCTGAAGTTCATGACCAAACTCGGAAGGAAACGCGTTAGAGAATTGGAACAGGAAAGGACAGTCAATGTAACGTCTGGAGAAAGCGCTTAAAGTAGGGAGAAACTGCGACGTTAACACGAAGCCTGAGGAACTGAATTTTTCCGCGTTTTGAAAATTAGTGGGAAAGTATTCTCTCGTCAGTATGAATGATCAAGGGATCTGTATAGAGTTTTTAGGAGTATGTGTATTCTAATTCTTCTTCTTGGCCCGAGAAGTATGGGATCATCTGTTCGCACCCGAGATGCATGGGACTACATGCGTGGAAACTTAAAGCCTCAGAGTGTGGGACCATCTTTGCCCAAAATTGTAGAGTGGCTATTATTGTTATTTTTTTTTATACAAAAAAGTGGCCGTTGTAGAGAGGTGGCCGTTAGCGGTAGGTTCTACTGTACTCGTGGTTCGCACATGTCATACCGTTAATTTTGCTTAACGGATTGATAGAGGAAAATTGACATTCTTTGCAATCTAGTGGGTTTACGGAGGCGGCTGAATACAGAGGTGAACAGGATTTCAGCTAGCCTGTGAATACTGTTGCCTCTGATACCATATAACTCAGCATACTCTGAAAAGGTCATTTATTTTTTTCCCCAGGATCCGAGCCTATTAGGGGAAGAAACAAACGCGCCGCAAAACTTGATGCTAACACTTTCATGGTATTCCTTTCAACAGTTTCCTACAATCAAACAAACAAGCAGTCATCCAGGAATTCGTCAGTTGGAATTATTTGCGGTTCTGCATTTATAATGTTCGCAAGAAGATGAGCCGAAGTTTTTCGTGTCTTGTTGAATAACTAAACCTTAAACTCTTTGATAATGGTGGAATTTGGTGATCCACAGTTGTTGGGGACGGCTTGCCCTCCCCCACCCCTTCCACCCGCTGCGCAGACAACCCCTCTCCCCCCCTCTCCCTCCTGTCTGCCAACCGCTTTTTCCCTCTGATCTTTGCGAGCGTAGTTCGTCTCCGCCATCTTGCACGTGTGAAAGATAAATAGTGGAAAATTGTCCCCATTAGAGATGAGTCTGTTTACATCAAGCTGATTAGGTAACTTCTAATAAAGCTGTAATATTTAACTTTTAAAATCAAAATCGTTACTTGTTTCTCTGTTTGGATCAGCTACAGGCCGTATTTTGTACAGATTCTTAGTTCTTAGATAATTTATAAAGGGAAACAAAGGACGCTCTTGCTTGGATCATGTTGGTGTATTTGATTTGCAGACTGCAGACTACATTTAAGGCTAAATGGTACTCCAGTTAGCCTGAATATCACTCAGGTTAGCCTGAATAGTTCTCACATTAGCCTGTTTACCTTTCGCTTTCAAAAATGGAAAGGGGAATACGACATAACCTTCATATATTAGTTGAAAATTCTGCAGTCTGTAGTCTGCAAATGTCATACACTATGATCATGTCTACTAAAGGCACCCACAGTAGAGTGTCAACCAGTGTATTACATTTGCAGACACCAGTTGCAGACTACACTTAGGCCTAAATAGCGCTCAGGTTAGCCTGAATAGATGTCAGGTTAGCCTAAATAGTGCTCAGCTTAACCTGAATAGTGCTCAGTTTAGCTTGTTTACTGTTAGCTTTTGGTAACATAAATGGAAGTACATTATTAGGTAAAAAATCTCCAGTCTGCAGTGTGCTGTTGACAGTTTGCAATCTGCAGATGCCATACACCAAGTGTCAATGGATATCAGCGATCGACATTCCATTGAAATTACCCTTATCTACAAGCATCGGTACAGCTACATGCAGACTACTCTAAACGTAGAAATTCAAAATTCAAAATGGCAGCAGCCAAAAGCTTCCTCTTGTTTTCAGTAACTTCACCCTTGTATGTACAATTTCCTTCCTTAGGTTTTAGGACTTGGTTTGTCTAAACATCCAAACACCATTCTCTCCTGATGCAATACAACACAAGCTTGGCTTACATGTAGTTGCAGAACCAGTAAGGAAAGCAGACTTTTAGTGAAGAAGAGGTAAGTTCTCCAATCAGTAAGCACTTTGATTATCCATTTAAGGTTACTATGATACAAATAAACTTTAGCAGATGTGTTAAATTTAGCTATAGGAATAAGCTTAATGCCAATTCTGTATGGATTTATTTTAAAAGTCAGTGCTGTGGTCTAAGAAGAATTACTAGGAGCCTAAAAGTGCCCAGCACTTCAGCTTATATGAAAAAAGTAAGTTTTTGCAGTCGCTTAAAGGCAAAGTTAGTTGCCTGTGGCACCTGGGTGCTTCTAGAGCACAGGCCTGGAAGTACACTTTGATGACATGAAAAATATTAGCTAAAACTTTCCAAATGCACAGCTACAGCTGTACTCAAACTGCAGGCAGAAGATCCAATACAAAACTAAAAATATCTCAACAATAAACCATCTGTGCTTGTGTCCTGATCACTGCTTCAGGTAACAACCGTGTGACATCTTGATGAGTCTGGTGACAGCTGTCAGTTAGAGCTTAATAATGACTTTGTTTCAAAGATTCAATGTTTCCAATTAATTTTTTTAATTTTTTTTTTCATAAGGTCCCATAGCAATCTATCTGAAAATTGAGAAAAATCTTTTTCATTAAAATTGCCAATTAAACAAATAGATTGTTAACAAATGTTGCTGTGCATCTGTTCAGTAGTAGATTGCAGATGACGTCAAAATGTGGTGACAAAAAAAACGGGGCACAAGGCGATAGCTGAGTGTGTCACTGATGTTCTTGCCACATTTTGATGTCTTCTGTGAACTTTTACTGAACAAGTGCATGGCAACATGGAGTCTGTTTTAACTAGTAGAGGAGCCAAGAAGTGTTTTAATCATCCAGTCATAAGTAAGAACTAATCAAAATGTGAGAATAATTTGACTTGCCTAATTTAGGCTATATGGACACCTGAAGCAAAACTGTCAATGGTTTAAAGTTTTATTGGTATTAAAGTTAAATAGATCAGCCAAAAATGGGTTATGAGAGAATACTAAAGCAAACATTGAGTTCCCAGGGTAATAGTATTATAATTGCTAAATGGGAATCGGCTGAACCAGATAGCTATTTTTTTCAGGTCCAAACTTGTGTGCTTCAATTTAACTTGATATATTAGGCAGATGAATCAGTTTGACCTTTAAAACTAATGTTGTTTTTTGTTTGATCAAGGGATCTGTAACACTGGGAAGATAATAGAAGAGGGATTGGGACTTATGTGAAGACCCCTAACAATTTCTGGAGATTCAAATTAAGCATCGTATCTTAACGATCACTGAGCTGGACTATCAGAGCAGTATGGTAAGTGTACATATTGGCCTGTGATCACAGAGTTACTGGGGACATTTCAGTTCTAGATGTACGATATGACAAGAAAGATAAGTCTAACATCAGAATCACACTAACAAGATATTATCTAAGAAACTTTTTTAGGAACCTGGACTTTTTGCATGTACCAAATGGACCTTTTGAACAAGAGATATGTGTATAATGAAAGAACTGGGCCAGATGGGGATTGGTTCTACCTAGCAAATTCTCTTTTTGAATTTTCTGATTGGTGAAGCGAAGAACTGGTCCCACAAAAAAAAAAAACAAGTTACAAGATAAGAAACCTGTTTTGGAGCCTGGACTGTCTGCATGCACTGAATGGATCTTGAGCTTTGTACAAGAGATGGGTGCGAGAACTGACCTGTAAAAGGGTGGTTCCATTCAGCAAATTCTCTTCCTGAGTTTTTTGATCTATGAGGCAGAGGCTTGGTCCCACAAAAAAGGTCAAAAGTTAGGACTTGTTTGGGAACTTGGACTGTCCTCATACGTTGAATGGATCTTGAGCTTTTAACAAGAGATCAGGGTGTAAGAACTGACTTGTAAAAAGTTTCTTGATCTGTGACGTAGAGACATGGTGTCATGTTTGGATGTTTACTCGTCAATCAAAAACGCACATTTTAAAGAGTTCTGGATTCTGACTTCACAATATAATAACTCACTGAGGGCACTCTGAGAAAGGTATGCAAAATCAAAACGAGGAATCAAAGAATTGTGAATCGAACCGAATGGTCATAATCGCAATTAATGGAGAATTCGATTAATCGTTGCACCACTAGTGCTGAATGGATCAGTTGAGCATAGTACAAGAGATATCTTGGGTAAAAGAACTCACCTGTAAAAGGGTTGGTTCCATCCAGCAAAATCTCTTCCTGAGTTTCATGATCTGTGAGGCCCAGACTTGGTCCCATAAAAAACAGGTGAAAAATAAGAACTTGTGTTGGAGCCAGGACTGTCTTCATGGGCTGAATGGATCTTGGGCTTCGTACAGGAGATGGGTGTAAGAACTGGCCCTCAAGGGAGCTGGTTCCACCAAAAATCTCTTCCTGAGTTTCTTGATCTATGAAGCATAGACTTGGTCCCACAAAAAATGGTACAAAATGAGAACTTGTTTCGGAACCTGGACTGTCTTCATGACTGAATGGATCTTGAGCTTTGTACAGGAGATGGGTGTAAAGGCTGACCTGTAAATGGGTTGGTTCCACCCAGCAAATTCTCTTCCTGAGTTTCTTGATCTGTGATGCAAAGACTTGGTCCCACAAAAGAGATACAAAATATTAGGACTTGTTTTGAAACCTGGACTATCGAATGGATTTGGGCTTTTTACAAGAGCTGGGTGTAAGAACTGACTTGTAAAAGGTTGCTTCCACCCAGCAAATTCAGATTCTGTGACGAGCCCAAAGAGCGTCTACATAGGAGGTTAGAACAGAACTGTAGTACCCATTTATACTCCTAGGCTGAGACAGCCGCTTTCTGAGGGTAAAGTGTCTTACCAGGGTACATTGGCCAGGTACCTTGTGTTAGGAACCAGTCAGCACACAATGCCAGCCATTACTCTGATCTAAATCTTTCTGACCAGTCTTTCTCATTTTCAGGCGGATACAAACTAGGACAAAGCAAGAAGAGGATGAACGGATTTACCGTCATTCAAGATTGATGATTTTATCGAAGTCCAGGACCCAGGTAAACACTTGTTCTTATGCATTGATCGATCCGAAACGTAACCTGACTCAGTTGCTCTGTTATCCTCCTGAAATTAGATTTGAGAGAACTCTTGTCAACTGGCACAGCTTTATAAGTTCCATACTATTTTAGATTTATCCACATTGGAAGGAAGTGTATTGGGTCTGTGTAATTATCTTTAAAAGTTTCACTGTGATTTCCGTCGTTTCGACATGCTCCGAATAAAATATAGTAGCCAAACGCTCACATGAAAGCAAAAACAAAGGTGTGGCTGACTAGGGCCCTTTAAGTAGAATTTTCTGTCGTTCGCGGCATTTTTGGGGGAGGGTGGCGTAGATAACTATAATAATTTTTCAGAGGATTATATGCGATTGAATATCGTTTTCGTTCACTTTTCTTATGATAACCCAACTCAGGAGAAAATGCGTGAAAAGCCATTCAAAATACAGAAACAATCTCCTTGTTTTTTCGAGTTATAGGAATGCGAGGCTCAGGCGAATGTTTCCACATCTTTTTCGTGTTCGTCAAACTTTCACAAGTGTTTCTGTAATTTGACAGAAACATGGAGAAAGTGTTCTATATTTCGTTGCAAAAATGTTGCGAGAGTAAGAGAGGAAAATTATTCGTTTGTTTCGGTTAATCAAAATGTAAATTTTCTTTGCTCGTGCCTTCATTGTTCTATAGGACCTTCGTTACTTGTGGTCACGTGACAAACCAAACGCGATTGCCGTTTGAGAATGTTATAAACGTTTTGAAATAATTTAAGAACTATGGCTCCTACTGTGAACACAATAAGAATAATAATCGTCCAACGTGGATATTTTGGTAACCTTGCTTAGCTGCTGTCAAATAATTATAAATTTATTGCATAAAACGTACAACAGTTTTTAAAGACATGTTTCGGCATGCTTATGCCATCTTCAGTTTAATAGAGTGACTAATGATACGTGACACAAGTTATATACTACAAAATATGAATAAATTATTTACAATATGCATTACAAAACAGTGGAAACGGAAATTACAGAGTTAAAAAGGTGTTGAAGTGATGTAACTGTTTGTTAAGGTCAGGTTTGTTCTTACTAATATAAAAGGCTTCTTTAAGTTTAAGATCAATAGAGCTATTCGCTGAGTCTAAGATGCGAAAACAAGAAGGTGTGTACATGCCCCTGCATGAAGAAAATTGAGAAAGATGTTTAAAAATATGCGAGTTTTTATCGCTTACTGTATGTTCTTTAATCCTGGTACAAAAATGGCAACTGGTTTCACCAATATAACAGGAATTACATCCCGCACAAGTAAATTGATAAACTACCATGGATTTTAGAGCATCAGGAGTACGATCTTTAAAACTGAACATATTCTTGATTTTGAAAGAAGTAAAAACTAATTTGATATTAAGATCCGTTTCACAAAAACGTTTAAGTAATTGCCGTAGTTTGAGTTCCGTTATTCTAGAGTACTGGCCGATAAAAGGAAGCTTAAAATAGCGTATATTGTTTTCATCATTAACGTTGCGGCTTTTTTGATCAGAAGGCTTGTTAAGATACCGCTTGAAGGTTTTTTCAATGATGTGTGAAGGAAACGAGTTACGTTTTAGAGTGTCCGAAAGCTTGATCAAATCGTTTTCAAAACCGGAAGAAGTGTTGTTGATTTTATAAGTTCGGTCAATGAGAGTACGGACAAGGCCAATTTTATAGCGAAACGGAGTGAAACTAAAAAAATTTCTTAAGAGACCAGTGTAGGTTTTTTTATGAAAAACTGAAAAAACGCAGTCATGCGAAGAGTTGTCAATCAGAACATCCAAAAAGGAAAGTTTACCGTCGTTCTGTTTCCCGAAAGTAAATTTGATGTTGGGATGTTGAGAATTGATGAATTCAAAGAAAGACATGGCATCCCGCTCATTTTTAAAAACGCAAAAAGTATCGTCAAAATAACGCCTATAGAGTAAGATGTCGGCCTTGTTAAAATTATTTAGCCATGTTTCTTCGTGAAATCCAAGAAAAAGATTAGCTAAAATAGGTGCTAAAGGGGAGCCCATAGCTACCCCATCGACTTGATCATAAAATTTACCATTGAAAAGGAATTGAGTCTCGGATGTGGCAAATGAAAACAATTTCTTAAGGTCGGGTTTTTTGATGGAAAATTTGGGATGATGTTTCAAAATAAGGTCAACGGCAATATCGATAGTTTCATTTAGCGGAATGTTTGTAAAAAGGCTTTCAACATCGAAGGAAATAAGGAACTTGTTGTTAAAATCGAAACTCCTGAGCTCTTCAACAAAAGAAAAGGAATCCTTAACCGAATATTTATCAGGCAAAAGCGGAACAAGAAGAGAACTTAAGTACTTAGCTAAATTATAATTGTAAGCTCCAATAGAGGATACAATGGGTCTAAGAGGTGGTTGCCTATGATTATCGCGTTTCTTATGTAATTTCGGAAGGCCATAGAATTTTGCTGGTTGTGAACCCTTAGGAAATATGTTGCAATAGGTATCATCATCGATAGAACGCTTTTTCTTAAGTTGAGTAATAAAACGTTTAAGCCTGCCTTCTCTTAATAAAGTAGGATCGTTATCTAAAAGTTTAAACTTAGTCTTATCATTAAGTATATTAAAACAAGAATCTAAATAAACGGTACGGTCTAAAATAACTACGCCATTACCTTTGTCGGGCTTAAGAATTATAATATTATGATCTGATTGACAACTCTTCGCATGACTGCGTTTTTTCAGTTTTTCATAAAAAAAACCTACACTGGTCTCTTAACAAATTTTTTTAGTTTCACTCCGTTTCGCTATAAAATTGGCCTTGTCCGTACTCTCATTGACCGAACTTATAAAATCAACAACACTTCTTCCTGTTTTGAAAACGATTTGATCAAGCTTTCGGACACTCTAAAACGTAACTCGTTTCCTTCACACATCATTGAAAAAACCTTCAAGCGGTATCTTAACAAGCCTTCTGATCAAAAAAGCCGCAACGTTAATGATGAAAACAATATACGCTATTTTAAGCTTCCTTTTATCGGCCAGTACTCTAGAATAACGGAACTCAAACTACGGCAATTACTTAAACGTTTTTGTGAAACGGATCTTAATATCAAATTAGTTTTTACTTCTTTCAAAATCAAGAATATGTTCAGTTTTAAAGATCGTACTCCTGATGCTCTAAAATCCATGGTAGTTTATCAATTTACTTGTGCGGGATGTAATTCCTGTTATATTGGTGAAACCAGTTGCCATTTTTGTACCAGGATTAAAGAACATACAGTAAGCGATAAAAACTCGCATATTTTTAAACATCTTTCTCAATTTTCTTCATGCAGGGGCATGTACACACCTTCTTGTTTTCGCATCTTAGACTCAGCGAATAGCTCTATTGATCTTAAACTTAAAGAAGCCTTTTATATTAGTAAGAACAAACCTGACCTTAACAAACAGTTACATCACTTCAACACCTTTTTAACTCTGTAATTTCCGTTTCCACTGTTTTGTAATGCATATTGTAAATAATTTATTCATATTTTGTAGTATATAACTTGTGTCACGTATCATTAGTCACTCTATTAAACTGAAGATGGCATAAGCATGCCGAAACATGTCTTTAAAAACTGTTGTACGTTTTATGCAATATTTATCATTATTGCTAGTATTACGAAATTATAAATTTAATCCGGTGGAATTATTCATACCTTCATCTCAATGCTGATTTACCGCCCTGACTGAGTTGACTTGTCGTCAGTCCGAGAAATTACTAGTCAACCACGGACAGTTACTCTTTGATTGTTTACTTTTATGATTTTTTGTAAATTCTATCTCAATATTTTGAAAGGGGTAGAAACAGTAAACAAGTGCGTCCGTTGAAAAACAACAGAAGTAAAATAAAAAGATAAAAAGGAAAGAAAAAGGAAAAAATAAAATTCCTCTATTCGAACCTGTGACCGTCTTGAAATCCGGATTGAAGAGTGACAATGATCTCCACTACACCACGCAGTACACATTCGATTTGCGATACCAATAATCACTCAAATATCACAGCTTCTGCCTATTTAGCATTTGAATGCTGCAAAATTTTTTGTGAATATGTCATTGATATCTTGAAAGTTTTAGATTCAGAACCAAGGATAAATTTTGGCCTAAATTATGCGTTTGCAATTTAACAAAATTTCTCAGAGGATTCATGTAAAGTGCTGCTATGATCAAATTCTCGATATCCATTTTTTTACATTTTCGTACACAATAGGTCTTTCCTAGATATGTTGCCAAATTTCAATCTATTACGAACATTAGGACTCACGTTGTTTGGACCTTCATTTCCGAGAATTTACGGCCGCCATTAATTTTCCTTGTTCCAAGTCTTGGTTGAGAATTGGAGTAAATGACGTCATTTGCTCAAAAATACCACACGGGATGCAATTATAATAACAATTAGTGTAGAAAAATTGCACGAATATAAGAGCCAAAGTTTTTGTTATTCTTTATGGGAATTGCTGTACTAAATTGTTTCATAATTTCAACCCATGCAGTATTTTTGAGAAAATGACGTCATTTACTCCAATTCTCAATCAAGACTTGGAACGAAGAAATTTAATTGCGGCCGCAAATTCTCGGAAGTAAAGGCCCAAAAAACGTGAGTTCTGATGTTCGTAATAGATTGAAATTTGGCAACATAATTAGGAAAGACCTATTGCGTACGAAAGTGGATATCGAGAATTTGATCATAGGGGCACTTTAATCTGCTATGTGTATTTCAACACATCTATGCATCCTTCTGTGTTTTTTTCTGGCTGCTGGAATTCGTGAAACATGTATTTTACTGAGAGCTTAGGGAGCTTCTTTTGGAGTCACGTGACAATCTAGACATGATTGGTACAACTGCGTCGTCTTGCAAAATTTATCTTCACTGTTAGTCATGCTGCAATTTCATTTTGCCTTGGTGAAAGAATTAAATGTCTATTCAATATGTCTCCTAGAGAATTATTTTATACTTGGAAGTCAGGTGAAGAAATTAATCTCTTAAACAAGAGCATATTATTTTAGGCCTTGCTTATATCTTTTCCCGTTCTTTAAAAGTTTTAAGCGGTCAAAACAGTGAACAGGGGCATCCAAACACAAAACAAGAAGGCAAGAAAGAAAAGTTCCGACCCGTAACCGAACGTGTGTTCATCTAGACTGTGGAGCGGGAATGATCTCCACAAAATTGAATCAAATAGCGTTTGTTTGTTTTCCGTTTCGTTTTGGTTCCTTTTATTACTGCAAGATAGTTTTCATAATGTTGTTTAGGTATGATGAAATCATAAAAATGACATCATACATCTTGGATCCGCCATCTTGGATTGCTGGTATTTTTCAGAAAAAAAGGAAAGAAAATCTAAGGACGTGAAGTCACGTTATGTTCCCCAATAACTTTGAAAAGTCACGACATTTGGCCACTATTGCTGTTGAACTCACACTTATTGAGCCCCGCCACGCACCCCCCCCTCTCCCAGGTCAATATGAAATGGGCATATTTTTTTTTTGGCTTCAAAATGAAAAGGAAAGCCAACATTAGCTACGCTACTTTCTGTCGAAAGTTCATCCGTCCGATCATGGGTCTTGAACTTGACAGAAAATAAAAGAGATTAAAGGCCGCCGCACACTGGCCGATTTTTTCTCGGCCGACAAAAAATCTTCACTCTGTCGTCTAGTGTACGGTGAATTCAGACAAGTCTGCGACATGATCGGGGCTTGTCGGGCGATATCTGACGGTTCTAGATCTCAAAACGTCTTGTCGGGCCTTGTCGGCTAGTGTGCGGTGGACCAAGACAATTTGTCGGGGCTCGCGCACTCCTTAACCAATTAGGAAATGTCACGAGAGTCACGTCAGTGGAATAGGCGCCATCTTGATTTTGGATGACTCGGCCCTAAGCCTCAACGCGGTTAGTCGCGACAAAAAATCGGCTAGTGTGCGGCAGCCTTAAGTTACTATTTTTTTATGTTTTTTTTTTTTAACAAAATTATACACAACAAGCAAGCATGACCTAGTACTTTAGTCTTTGGTTGTGATTCATTCTCCGGCACACAGCTTCCACACTTTCCCTCGGAACGAGCTACTTCATTCATGATTGTTAAGACAATAGATCACTAACAAGTCACAAGTATACAATCAGCCTTAAAATAAGAGAGGAAGCGGGTACAGCGATTACATCGGCCCAATGAAAATAGAGGCTTCAGAAATATAACGTCTTACTGTGGTGTCTTATCCTTCGTCTAACGCGCTCTCGTGTGTGTGCTACCCTTTCTGTTAAGCTATTACTCCTTTTAAATACCGTAAGTCTTCGAATTAGCGCCCTTGGCGCTTATTTCAAATTTAGCAGAAGACGAGGGCGTTTATTCGAGGGAGGGGGGCGGGGGGCGCTTATTTAATTTTTCCTAAATCGTAGCCTGACATGATCATTTTTTTAATATATCATCTGCGCGTAAACACCAACATAAGCTGTTTATTGACATAAAAAGCTGATCCTAAAGCTTAAGAATGGCTGACTGTTAGGATCGAGAAACGCCGGTCAACGTCCCATTTGACAAATCGCTCATATTTTGCCCAAAGATACCCTTAGGTGAGCTAATTCTAAAAATCATATTTAAAGATTCCAGCGAATTTTTATTTTTCAGAAATTCGCGAAAATTTGAAAGCGCGGTCAAAGTGCGGTTTCTCGTGTAATAAAATGACCGAAATAAGGTGCGAGGACGAAGCGCTGCTAAAGTCTTAAAATAAACTCAATTGACTTCAAACTTCACACAAATGTGGAACAACCACTCTAATTTATTCCTCGCTTTAAACTAATCTCAGATATGTTGATATAGTGGTTTTCCGAACCATTTTAAAAACAGCTATGAAGCGTGTGAAAAATAACGGTAAAATATAGGTCATGTTTAACAGCATAAAAATGCATCTGGTACCTCACTTTCCGATTATTTTGCTTGACAGCCTTAAAATATCATTATGAAAGATATACCATGCCAAGTTTCATGCTCGAACTCGCAGTATTTCCTTTTGTGAAAAACGAAAATCTATGTCAATGTGTTGGGCGCAAATAACACAATAATTATGCACGAACCAGAGACAAATCAATTTCAATGGCGAAAGTAACAGGCTATCATTAATTAGAATCCCGTCAATTCACTGCTATCAGTAGAAACATAATGTCCACTGCATAAAAACTGTTTTTAGACGTTTTCGAACCATTGCGCGTTAACTTTGTTTAATTTCGTGTCTGCCGTCATGTCTAGTTTGTCATCGCGTGTATTTCCTTAATGTCAACAACACGTGAATGGTTGTCATAACAAACGCAAGAGATTTCCTGGAACCTAAATGTTTTCGATTCACCAAAACGCTTTAAGTTCGTTAAGACACAATAATGGGTCAACTTGGAATGCTTTTTAGCATCAAGGACGTTAAAGGACTGTAAATTAATCGAGTTGAAATATCTTGAAGCAAATCAAAATCGCGCCCTTATTCTAATTTGGTAAACAGCCGATCTCCGTTCAAGTTCAAGAAGTCGAGAGGTTAATCCGGCAATGTATTACCGGTACAACAACAAAATCAAACCGAGGTCATCAAAAGTGTACGTTTAAAAGTGTAGTGGCAAGTTCCAAATAAATTTCGCCTATATAAATTGGAAACAAGATGTGAAACGGTCTGACCCAAAACAAATAAACAAAATATTAATACGACTAATTTAACCCGAAAATGTTACAGAAAACATACCTAAAAGCCGTCAATTCCCCTCGATACCACTCCGCATTGCCTTAAAGAGCCCAAGCTTTCTGCTGTAAGAATCAGGGGCCTCATGAATCTGTATTTATTATATCGGCAACCATGCTGCGTGGCTGATATTCGAGACTCAGTAAAAGTTGTCGCACAACAGTACGAGCAGCCCAGTCACGCTTTCACTGCTCTTGCGCAAATGTTCAACATTTCGCAATTTACATAAACCGACTACAAGTTTAAAGTAGTGTCAGTAGATTGAAATGCGCTTTTTAAAGCTGTCCTATCGCGGAACAATTATTTCTTGTTTTTGAATGGCTTTTAGTTGTAGCTACAGTCGGGGAGGAGGGGAGAGGGTATTCCCGGAAATTTCGGATATCTGTATGCCGTGGAAGATTAAGTGGTCTCCAGCTCTTAACGCCAACACTGAAACACTAGATGATTCTCGAAGTATCACAGGGGTCACTAAGCTAAATAATTTTGAGTGTAGCTCCACTGAGTCAATTAACCGTTGGCGCGCATATTGCATTGACCGTGGACAGGTGGAAAAACAGTTAAACCGGAAAAGCCTGTTGCACATTGTAATTTAGCGTTGTCCAACACGCAGTCGGTCTGGTTGTAATGTTAATCGTATTTGAGAGAATCTCAAGTTTTCTTTCGACACATACTGGGGTGACATACTACTAGATGGGCGTGGCCGGGAGCCACGAGTCAAGTCAGTCAATTTGCCATGCTTAACCGGGAAGAGTGATAGTGAGCCACTAGTAGAAGGACTGCAGATTGTCCCTACGCTTTACCCTAATAGGCCTCTGTGTTATTCTAATGAACTGATGCTGAGCTCGCTCCAGTGGGGTGGTGAGATGAGAGACCCTGGGAATGAGGTTGAGACGATTCGGCCGTTAGTTTTTCCTCTTAAGTGTCTTCCTCCTCTACTCCCTCCCCTTCTCTACAAAAATTTAACGATCCTCCCCCCTCCCCCCTTCCCCCCGCAAGAGGTGTTTGCTAAATACCGAAGAAGCCAAACACCGGCAGTTCCTAAAAATACCTCCGCCAAGTGCAGTTGTTAGTAAAATACTTCAGAGGCACCGAGTTTGGAGCTTTTCCGCACACGAGTGGGAGAGGTATATCTAGTCCCATGTCTTCGCACCCGCACGGTAGCATACACAGTTTCAGGTTCTTTAGGTCACCCTCCATCGCCAAGGCACAGGAGTCTTGCTGGTCGTGTACCAAAGGATGCTGGAGCTGGAGTATTTCTACAACTTTCTTTGCCTGACTAAAATTTCTCTCCTCTTCAGATGCCTGAACATGCATCTCATCAGGATCGCTTTGGCGCATCGCGGCACTTAGGTGAGAGAAAAACTAGCACCTGAAAAAGACGAATATTATAAGGATCCCGGGCACTGCGCATTCACGCGCCACCAGTTCGGCGTCAACCTTTCGGCCTGTCGTTTGACCAACGCGGAATTTTGCCATAAGATACGATTGCTCCTTGTCACGACTGCCCTGAGAGCCCAAACCTTTTTTAAAACAACGAGAGCTTCCTGGTGACCTATTGTGGCTTTGAGTTAAGCGCCAACGCCTGCTCCAAGCAAGGTTTGTAGCACATTTTGGCTAAGTCCATAAGGGAATAGCTCTCCAGAGACTGAGTACATTTCTCCAGCGACAAGTGCCTCTCTAAAGTAGACAGCCTATAAAAGACACGAATGCAGCGGCCTTGAAGACATCAATACACCCCTACCGTGCATGGTTACTATCTATGGAAACCTCAGCAGACGCTTCCTCGGTCACACCCGTTGATAATGGCACTGATGTTAAGGTCGCAGTCACTCCTCTCGGTTAAGCATGGCGAGTTGACTGACTTGACTCGTGGCTCCCGGCCACGCCCATCTAGTAGTATGTCACCCCAGTATGTGTCGAAAGAAAACTTGAGATTCTCTCAAATACGATTAACATTACAACCAGACCGACTGCGTGTTGGACAACGCTAAATTACAATGTGCAACAGGCTTTTCCGGTTTAACTGTTTTTCCACCTGTCCACGGTCAATGCAATATGCACGCCAACGGTTAATTGACTCAGTGGAGCTACACTCAAAATTATTTAGCTTAGTGACCCCTGTGATACTTCGAGAATCATCTAGTGTTTCAGTGTTGGCGTTAAGAGCTGGAGACCACTTAATCTTCCACGGCATACAGATATCCGAAATTTCCGGGAATACCCTCTCCCCTCCTCCCCGACTGTAGCTACAACTAAAAGCCATTCAAAAACAAGAAATAATTGTTCCGCGATAGGACAGCTTTAAAAAGCGCATTTCAATCTACTGACACTACTTTAAACTTGTAGTCGGTTTATGTAAATTGCGAAATGTTGAACATTTGCGCAAGAGCAGTGAAAGCGTGACTGGGCTGCTCGTACTGTTGTGCGACAACTTTTACTGAGTCTCGAATATCAGCCACGCAGCATGGTTGCCGATATAATAAATACAGATTCATGAGGCCCCTGATTCTTACAGCAGAAAGCTTGGGCTCTTTAAGGCAATGCGGAGTGGTATCGAGGGGAATTGACGGCTTTTAGGTATGTTTTCTGTAACATTTTCGGGTTAAATTAGTCGTATTAATATTTTGTTTATTTGTTTTGGGTCAGACCGTTTCACATCTTGTTTCCAATTTATATAGGCGAAATTTATTTGGAACTTGCCACTACACTTTTAAACGTACACTTTTGATGACCTCGGTTTGATTTTGTTGTTGTACCGGTAATACATTGCCGGATTAACCTCTCGACTTCTTGAACTTGAACGGAGATCGGCTGTTTACCAAATTAGAATAAGGGCGCGATTTTGATTTGCTTCAAGATATTTCAACTCGATTAATTTACAGTCCTTTAACGTCCTTGATGCTAAAAAGCATTCCAAGTTGACCCATTATTGTGTCTTAACGAACTTAAAGCGTTTTGGTGAATCGAAAACATTTAGGTTCCAGGAAATCTCTTGCGTTTGTTATGACAACCATTCACGTGTTGTTGACATTAAGGAAATACACGCGATGACAAACTAGACATGACGGCAGACACGAAATTAAACAAAGTTAACGCGCAATGGTTCGAAAACGTCTAAAAACAGTTTTTATGCAGTGGACATTATGTTTCTACTGATAGCAGTGAATTGACGGGATTCTAATTAATGATAGCCTGTTACTTTCGCCATTGAAATTGATTTGTCTCTGGTTCGTGCATAATTATTGTGTTATTTGCGCCCAACACATTGACATAGATTTTCGTTTTTCACAAAAGGAAATACTGCGAGTTCGAGCATGAAACTTGGCATGGTATATCTTTCATAATGATATTTTAAGGCTGTCAAGCAAAATAATCGGAAAGTGAGGTACCAGATGCATTTTTATGCTGTTAAACATGACCTATATTTTACCGTTATTTTTCACACGCTTCATAGCTGTTTTTAAAATGGTTCGGAAAACCACTATATCAACATATCTGAGATTAGTTTAAAGCGAGGAATAAATTAGAGTGGTTGTTCCACATTTGTGTGAAGTTTGAAGTCAATTGAGTTTATTTTAAGACTTTAGCAGCGCTTCGTCCTCGCACCTTATTTCGGTCATTTTATTACACGAGAAACCGCACTTTGACCGCGCTTTCAAATTTTCGCGAATTTCTGAAAAATAAAAATTCACTGGAACCTTTAAATATGATTTTTAGAATTAGCTCACCTAAGGGTATCTTTGGGCAAAATATGAGCGATTTGTCAAATGGGACGTTGACCGGCGTTTCTCGATCCTAACGGTCAGCCATTCTTAAATCGCGGCACCCCCCCCATTAGTGCTTAATGTGTTCACTAAACGTGTTCGGAAACTGAAACAATGTACAAATCTAATACTACATGACGTAAACTATACATCCTTTGTTGTCTCAGTACTCGTCCACAAAGTGGAGGGAGGGGAGGGGGGCACTTATTTTAAATTTCGGCCGATAGGAGGGGCGCTTATTCGAAGGGGTCGCATGTTCGAGGGGGCGCTAATTCGAGGATTTACGGTACTTAATGAATTTTTAAGGTTATGAAGTATTTACCGAATGGTGCTTAAAGGAGCTGTGTCAAGAATGAAAGCCAAATTTTGACATTCGAAAAATGGCCGCCAAATTGAGTGAAATATAAAAATAACTAATAATTTAGAAACAGTGAAGAAATGATGTAGCAAAATTACAATATAAGAGCGCTGTTTTAAAGGCCTATGGAATTGTGCTTTTGAAAGAAAATTTCTCAAGTTTTCAAAAACCTATATTGAAACGGATTGCGATATGGGTTTTTGAAAAACTGTTAGACATGGACAGTTTTTAAACTTAATCTCGTTTGTTTGTCACCTTTAATTATAACGCCCAGGGATTTGTTTGTAATGAAGCTATGGTTTGGTCAGTTAGATCTATAGAATAAATTTTCGCAAAGGTCGTGTTTCATAGCGAGTATTTGGCTAAAAGAAATAACATAGACTTAACTCAGCCGTGACGTAGTCCCTTTTATATGTCATCGTTTGTTTGTTCGTAATGAAACGACAAATTATTCGTAAAATAGTGATAGGCAATATTGCTGTAACTGAATGCTGATAAATTGTTTTCATTTATTCCAGGTAGAACGCTTTTTCAGTCACGAAGTGCAGCTGAGGCCTGGGTGGACTGTTAGTAACCTCAAGATGCATGAATTGATCATACACCATGGATGATGTCTGGGAGTGACTAGCCGATAGGTTTTATGTCTACCGAATAGTGTATGTACCGGTGACAGGTTAGATATCTCTTACTTCAACGAAATAGTTTTTTGAATCCGACTGTGTGGTAAACAGTATTTTAATCTTAACTTAAAACTATTCCCAATCGAGTAGGGACAAAAATTGCTTCTCTGCCTATGAATTTATTTGGTTTGTAAGGCGCGGCAAGAAAACGATGAAACATTTTCTCAACAAAAGTTAATATTTACGATCTGGAAAACCCGCGAAGTTTAGTCATTCAAATTGTTTATTCCAATAACAATGCAGATGGTAATTTTATGGAATGTCATTCTGTAATCATTATAATTTACATGTTGCTGCTGTTGTTCACGTACAGCGCGGCTACCTGAATTTAACCCTTCAATACACACATGTAAAGTGGGGGTTCTCGCACAGCGCTCACGCACACAGTGAAAGCGTAATGCAACTCCTCATCTAAAGATTCGGAGTTGCGGTACGCTTTCACTGTGTGCGTTCACTTGCGGCCAGAACCCCCACTTTACATGTGTGTGTGTATGTGTGTGAGCGCTGCGCCAGAGCCGTGTGAGCTGTGTGTGCGCCAGATCCGCGAGCGCTGCGCCAGATCGGTGAGCGTCGCGCCAGAGCTGTGTGAGCTGTGTGCGCCAGAGCCGTGGCTGCGTTTTAGTAAAATTTGGCGAAAAAGCGGGTCCATCGAAGCTGCAACGTCTGTAATCAATATGCGCGGGTGTGCCCTTCAAAAGTGCGCCAGAAAATTTCCCTATTGGAGAAGTGCACGCTCAGTGCATACTGCGCCGACATGGCTGCCGCAAGATACTCGTCCGATGTTCTGCAAAGGTTCTGTCTGAAGAAGGCCCCACGGATTCAGGCCAAAAGAGCCAAAGATGAACCTTTGCGAGAAGATCAGGAAATGCTGAAAGAGCCCCAAACGTGCACGCAAACAAGAGGGCTTTCGGAAGCGATCCAAAGCTTGCCTCCAGAGCTTCGCGAG
>NW_027670353.1:0-14000 GCF_964199315.1 Orbicella franksi
TGATAGATTTAGAGTTTTATAAACCTGCGGGCCAGCGAGCCATGCAAGCCAAGGGGCGAGCCATGCGAGCCATGCGAGCCATGCGAGTCATGCGAGTCATGCGAGCCCCTAGTAAAAATGTTAAGATTTTTTATTTGTTACATTTACATTCACATGAGAACAAGAACAAGAGCAACGGAACAAGATGAATATGATCGCAATATTAAATTCTTGCAATATTAAATTCTAAGGGAAGAGACAACCACATGCAGCAGTCAGCCAACCGACAAAATTTTGGTAACTCTGATTCACTAAAGAGCGAACCTGTTAAAATTACGCGATTCACTCACCATTCTTGACGCCAATGCACGGAGTTGCCCTGAAGTACTGTTCTCTTTTTTCTTGAATGATTTTCAACGTGAATATCAATGAATGACAGGTGCCAATGGATACCATTCACTTACCCATTCGAGTAGCGGTGGGGCGGTGGAGCCGTACGTTTCTCTCAGAAAATTTCTTTACTTTAGTCCTGAACCTTAATAAATTTTTGACGCATCGTTTTTATTTTTTGCGGATCCTGGGCGATTTGAATGCACAAAATTTTCTCCAAACAACAAAAATATGAAACAAAGAAAAAAATTCATCACACTCAGGGTAGCCATTACTATGACGCAAGACTTGGCACGATGTGCAGATGTTTAGAGCATTTTTCATATTTGCCGCACCAGCAATAGTTCTGGTAACCGAAGCGAGATTAGGACTTTCTTTTGGGAATATTTCAATTGTAGGCACTTTTGTGGCTAAATTTTTATTTAAAATTAATTTCCCAGGCCCGGAAAGAGAGAGTACCCTAGGAGCGAGGTTGTACCGTTTATACTCGTCCCCAGGGTCATCTCCGCTTTCAAGATGGCGGGCGAGCGGTTTATAGCGATAGTTTAGTGATAGTCGGGCGCGAGATCTATGTTTCTTGGCGAAAAGTCGACGACCTCCCAGACCAGTTGAAGAAAAAAAAACATACTCGCATAAATGGCTCGCATGACTCGCATGACTCGCATGACTCGCATGGCTCACACCGTGGCTCCCATGGCTCGCTGGCTCGCAGATTTAGCAGACCCATAGATTTACGGTGGATAAGAGAACGGATCTCTTCACTTAGTTACTTATTTTTTGTCTCGTTTTGTGCTTTTTGTTAGAAAATATTCTGTAGGAAAGATCGAACGCGATCGATCGCCAAACTCCATACTTCGAGCTGTTGACAGACACGAGCAAAGAAAATTTACATTTTGATAATCAAAATAAGCGAGTGATTTTTGTTCCTTTATTGGGGAGGGCATTGCGCAGTGTTTTTAGAAAGTTTTTTCAACCGTTTTCTTAAGAAACACTTGTAAAACTTTTGGCCGGAGAACTCCAAAAAGCTTTGGAACCACTCGCTTGGGGTTGGTGTTCCCTCAGAATTTCTCGTTCTCCCAAACTTCCCCTTGTGTTTCTATTTTTAGTTGAAGTATTGCAGCAAGTTGTGTTTGTTTCTGTCTTGGTGGCTTTACATTTCATTCAAAATTCATGTTCTTACCATAAAATATCTTCATTCCCGGTATATTTCGTTGCGACTTCTGTATTTTTTGGATTCATCTCGAATAGTAAATGATCTAAACTCTCTTCACAGACACTTCGAAAACAAAAAGAAGCGGCCGACATTTTGTTAACAAGCGCACACTGCTAGGCTACTCACTATCTACTTAACCATTAGATAATGAGCTCGAAATTTCTATGAGATGATAGTTACCTCCCGGAAACTTGATGTACTTAAAACAAACATTTCTCCGAGAAACGAAGCTTCGAGGACAAATACGCTAGTTTTAAGAACATCAAATTAATTTCCAAGGGGCAACCATCTGACCGATAGTCCCGAGACATAAACACTCTATTGTCTTTATTGTTCACCACTAAATGTTCTTCGGCTCGCCAGTTTAAAGATCATATTGAATTATTTTCAACTTTTTAAAATGAAAGCCGTGAGAAAGCCAAATGTAAATTTGAAAAAGAAAACAGACAAAAACCCACTTAATAGAATTTCAATTGTTTATTTTCTATAAGCCCGCTTGTTCGCAGAAATATTTTCACGGACGAGTACTATCCATCCGGGTATTTTCCTCAGACGGGCACTATGGGTTGCATGATAGGAGGGTCTCAATAGACTAGTGGCTTTTACGGCTAACGGTTAAATTTCAAGTATTTATACGTCCAACGGTTAAAGTTTTGGCCATTTAACGTCTAACGGTTAAGATGATTTCCGCAAAAAATTCAAGCAATAATAGCAAAATTAAGTTACCAGAAAGACCTCATGGTATAGTAATATTTTGAATACAGTTAGGAAAAAGAAAAAAAAAAAGAAAAAAGCAAAAACAACAGCACTTCTCTCAGTTTTAATTTTTCTATGCAGGAACATATCTTGGCAGGTGATGGAAACTGAAATGATAAAGTGAATCAAGTTAATTAAACAAAATTGTAAATATGTCACCGAAAAATGAATTAGTGTATAAAGAATCTTTAATTTGACTTCAATCTTATTCAATAGCTCGCCATTAACTGAATATCAAGCCATGATTTTTTCAAAATACCCTAATTTTGACTCGTTTGATCAGCAGAAAATACTGCTGTTATTTTCCTTTACTTTCTCGTGCGGTCCGCGATATATATTTATTTTGAGAGGAATCCGAAGAGGAGAAATGGGAAGTGGAATTTAGATGGCATTTTTGTTTTTTTTCTCAGGGAAAATTTGGGTCTCGGGGACTGGAAATAACAAACTAAAAATGAGAATTGGACTGGACTGGGATGGAATCTGGGCACAAATTGGGTTGAGGAATGGGATTTACAGTTTACACCCTCTCTTCAAGCCGCCCTTTTGAGTTGCCTGTTTACAAAGGGCAAAGGCGAGACGAGCGTCTGGTAGGTAGCCATAGGTTGACGTCTGCCAGGTTATTTCCAAGTGCCGATCGCATTATGCTTTGTGATTGGTTAGTTGCTGTTTGAGAATTTAACTTATACCATTGAAAGGTTTTGCGCGGAGTGCAATACTGATGCCTCTAATATTTCATACACAAACTACACAGAAAAAAATTAAAACGGAGTGCCGCACCCCGCTTTACGAACACCTGCTCAGTTGATACGGATACCCGCACAGTTATGAGTACCTACCTGGTTGATACGGTCATTGGCTCGGTTGATACGTACACCTGCCCGGAGGGCACGGCCACTTACCCTGTTGATACGGGAACCTGCCAGGTTGATACATAAACCTCCACATTTAATACGTACATCTGCCCGGTTGAAACGGCAGATACGCAGTCGGTCCGGTCACTTCCAGGATAATACCTACACCTGCCGTTTGATACGGTCTCTTTCCAGGTTTATGTGGACACTTGCACGGTTGATACGGTCACCTCGTTATTGAGGGTCTCTTGTGGTTCCTACGTGGTTTACCTGCCTGGTTGATACGGTCACTGGCTCGGTTGATATGTACACCTGCCTGTTCGATACGGAAACCTGCCCGGTCGATACAGACACTTTCCCGGTTAATACATACACCTACCCGGTTGATACATACACCTGCTCGGAGGGTACAGCCACTTACCTTGTTGTTACGGGAACCTGCCAGGTTGATACATAAACCTCCACATTTAATACGTAGATCTGCCCGGTTGAAACGGTAGATACGCAGTCGGTACGGTCACTTCCAGGATAATAAGTACGCCTGCCGTTTGATACGGCCTCTTTCCGGGTTTATGTGGACACTTGCACGGTTGATACGGTCACCTCGTTATTAAAGGTCTTTTTTTTTTGTGGTTCCTACGTGGTTTAACTGTTCCAGAGAATAAAATACACAAATATTCTTGGGAGATCTCACGGTATATGAATATTGCAGCTTTTACGAATCTCTCAGACTACGATTAAGAAGAGTAGAGCAAGTTGGCTTTCCAGTTAGTTTTTGACCATTACGATGTTGTAGTTTTGTTTGACGGCGGCAGAAGCTCATTTTAAACAGAGCACACTCCTTGTGTGATAGCAAACTCTTAGCGAAAAAATACACAGTGAACTACAAATTTAGTGCGACCTAAGCTGGAAGTACTTATAGGTTATTTCTGTTATTTTCTAAAATATTGTAAGACAGAGAATGCAGAAATGAAAAATAAATATATATATTTGACCGTAAAAAGACAGACCGGGGGCTTTATAATTGATTTTCATTGTACTTGTCCAAAAGTTTCCTTTTTGCCGTTCGTTGTAATCAAACTCTTTATTGCAGTGGGTTTTATTGACTTAGCTGTCCACCAACCTGTGTCCGGAACATTAAGAGAAAATTTATATGGCTTTCGTAAGACACGCTATCTCAAGGGGTTAAGGGTTGCATTTAACCAACAGAGGTTATTGTGTTTTGGTAGAGAAAAGTGAGGAATTTCAAGATTTTGAGTCCAAAAAGACCGTTTTCTCGTCTCCTGCCAGTCAGGGCGTTGAAGGCAAAACTCACGAGAAAATCAATTGAAAACGTGAAAATGAATCAAACAATAAAAAAGCTGGAGTAACACAAGTGATAAAAATTCCTCATCACTGTGTCTCTATCGCACAGACTATATTTACTTATTTAAAGGCGCTTACTACGCGTTGCTTTTATGTGGTGCTGTTCTCTACATCATGGTTGTCTTTGTCATGGTTCGAAGTGGTAAGATACGGCAATATACGTATACATGAATATACGAATATTTCAAGCTTTCTGATTTTCCATTTATCTGTCACGCATCTACTGCTTCACTTGAGCGTTCCAATTTTTTGGAACATTCAATTCTCCAAGGGCAACTCTTCATCATGCAAGGCTCTCGGGCTCATCGACTACGCCTGCGCCGCACTGAGCCATTTTCCACAGTTTGGTCGCGATCGCCTAGGACCGACACAGAAACGTCTTGCGGCTTTTTGATAGCTTGGCGCCGAGACATTTAACCCTTTGAATACCAACTACGCATATATGTGTAATTAATGGTCGTGCTCTTTGTACCACTTGTGACGTCATCAATTTAAATGTCATCAGATATTCTTGATAAGCTGATAGTATTGCTAGGCTAGCCCTTTCCGCACAATGGTCAGGTTTAGATATCGACGACATTCCGACGTCGCAAATCGAAAAACAAGGTTATCAGTTTTGGTGCAAAAACGATGGTAAAATGGTCCACAACGCCTATGATTGATCAAGGTCCATTTCTAGGCTTCGCCCGTAATTAACATCCAACTTTTCACTGCAGCCAGAAAGAACATACAATGCAAAAGGTAGCCAGTGTAAAAGGGCAGAGAAAAACAGAAAGGAGAGGGCCAACAAACGAAATTGAGAACGGTTAATGGCAAAAAAAAGGCCAAATTTTGGCTTATGCGCATGCCCGTAATTGAAGTTTTGCTCAATTTTGTACCTAATCCTCGAAAAAGCTCTCCTTTTAGCAAAAAAAAAAAGCTTTTTTAGCACAACTTAGGCTTATTTAGCGTCATGGCAGCTAAAAAACCTGACTAAACGGTTAAAAACGGTATTTTTTGGCAAAAGTTTGGTATTCAAAGGGTTAAAAACATATTTTAGACTTGTTGCTGCCATTTGGATTTACGCCTTTATAACGTCTGTTCCTTTATTTGGAGCGTTAGGACACACACTGAAGTAATTTGCTCTAAAGAGAACAACGGCACGGAAACTTGTAAAGAATATAGCTTCTGTGATTTGCCTTCAGATTGAAAAACCCAGCTATCCAAAACAATCTACTTTTTGCTGGCGTTTGTTATTCCATTAATGTACGTGTTCCTCACCTACGCAAAGATTGCCGTTAGTTTGTGGAAAAGAAGCAAAAATGGAACAATGCACGGTGCAGTTGCCAAGTGTAAAGTGAAATCAACTCGTTTAATGGTCGTTGAAGTTCTTGGATTTGTCCTTTGCTGGGGGCCGACGTTTTGGGTGGAGTTACTGAATGTCTATGGAGTTAGAAGTGTAAACAACTTCGCCCTTCGCATCTGGTGTTACCTAGCGCAGATATCAAGCTCGTGCCTTAACCCTGCTATTTACGCATTTTTTAGCCCTGAATTTAGCAAACTTGTTTTTAAATTCTGTTGCTGCTGTCATACTGGATGTGGTTTTACCCGTTGTCGCCACCGTAGCCATGTAAATCAGGTGCAACCGACCATGTGAATGGCTACCAAGCGACTAACAAACACCTTCAGGCCCAGTCCACACCACGTGCGAAGAATTTGAAAACGGTGACGTCACTCTGAAAACGCATCAAATATCAGGGATATCACAGGATTATCGGGACGCCATCGTTTTCGAAAAGCTTTTTCGTCCACACGAAATTAAAAAGCCGGCGTTTTCAGATCTCTCCGTTTTGAAAAACGTTTTTGACAAGCTCCGTTTTCGTGACGGATTAGTGTGGACAGTAGGCCTAACCGTAGAAATAAAGCTGCGTTTTCAAATTTCTCCGGCGCACTAGAGTGGACGCTGCAGAAAAGTACGTTGACATTAATTTCTCTAGGCAGCCACCTGATAAACAGAGGCCTTGAGTTGATCTGTTTTGTTCTTCGGTCATTGCAATTGTCGTCGTTTTACTAGGGGTCGGGTAGCAGCTCTTGTAAGGTCTCACATGAATGGCTTGATGCTCGTTGAGAGGACAATAGAACAAACAACAGAAACGATGCCCCCCTAGCCCCAAAACAATAACAGCTGCTAACAAGCAAAAAAATTAAGCACTTTAATAAGTTCCTGGTCACCCACGCATTATTCACTGAAATGCCAATACATGTAACTCAAGAACATCTCAACAGATATTTTCAGGCTCAAATGGCAAAACAAACCTAAGAATGGCCAGGCTTGTATCGCTCGAAATGTTTCAGCTATTGTTATTACTATGCTAAATATTATGTCTGGTCTGAAATCTTTAATAATTACAAATCAATCTTGCGTTACACGCTAGAACCATAGTTAATAGAGGGGAATGGTTATGAAGCCCGGAAAACATCAATGGAGCAAACAAAGATGCCAAGATTTATGTTGGAAGGTCCACGACCATGCACAATCTTTTGTTTTGCGCTCATACACTATGCATGAATTACTCGACCTATACGTTTCTATTGGTTAGTTCCTCGGTCAGTAGTAAACAAGTATTGTGTTTTGTGCACGGTCAAGGCTAAAAAAGAGAACAAAAACATGCAACAAAGAACTTTGTCGAGTTTCATAACCATTTCCCTCTATACTATTAACTATGCTAGAACTATTAATTTTGAATTGACTCGCGTAATTTAGTTGAAGTCTTCAACTGTGCTTTACCCTGTCTTCAGCCTGTTGCTGTATTACGAAACAAATGTCATGTTCGTGTTACTAGAAAGGCAGACGTTTTGAAAAATATACAAAAGCCGTGTAAAATAATACCTTTACGCAAGTCATATACACAAAGTATTAAGCAACTTCAGACTCAAACAAACTTTCTTGAAAACCTCACATAAAAATTACTCAAGTATTTCCACCAGCTAGAAACTATTTAGTTGTTTCAATAAAAAGGTAGAATTTTTTTCCTCAAGTGTTATTTATAGTGAAACAATGGAAACAGCAAATTATTGAATAATAATCGCAATCTATTGAACATATGAAATAAATTTCAGTTAATCAACAACTCTTGTTTCCATTTTGAGCTATGTGCTTTGCTAATCATCCATTCATTGACCTTGGATGACCTCACGTGAGAATCCTGAAAACCACCCAATCAGAGCGAACTTTAGCACCTTGATACGTGCTTGCTAAATTTGGCCACTGTCTTTTGCTCTCACACGAGATAGACTACAGTGCTCATAGGTCTTCATAATAATATAGTTTGCCTAAGGGCTTTTCCAATCGTCTAGGATATTTTGTAATACAACTTAAATTGTAGGACGACATCAGTTTTACCCCTAGGTTGTCATGTACACAATTAATAAAAACTCCTGGCATAACATGTTAACCTTGAGGGTTCAAGCACCGCTTTTAGTTGTATTTAATAGATGTGTTAATTGTTAAGATGAGCAATAGGACTCTTAGAACAAGCACCTCTTTTGAGGTTTCTTTGTGTACACTCGAATTAAACCTACCAAAACGAACATTTATAAGTTTTAGAGCAATTACATACCACATTTGAGGTGGTTTCAACATGCCAATTTATTGAAGGATCTTTACGATTCTCAGAGACACTTAAGTATGTTACTTATCTGAACGAACTATAGAAACTAAGTACTTCGCTTAGGTTTGTTTATGTAGATTAGAACACTCTGCCAGTCCCGTAACAGATACTTGAAATCATATTTCACAATTTATACTTTTTTTATATTGTTACCGTTCTTTGCAAGTTCTGTTTAGGTTGGTCAAATAAACACGGGAATTGGGATGAAGTGCTCCTCTCGTCACACTCTTACCCCCGTAGACTCGATTTACGGAGGCCAACTCCCTCCAATTTTACCCCCTGGAGTTAGGCTAGTAGAGGCCCACTCTCTCCAGTCAGAGAGGAAGCCCACTCCCTCCTCTCTACCCAGGAATGTTTACAGTGGCCCTCAGTGAAGGCCTGCTCCTTTTTCTCCATCCACTGTCTACATCTCCTTGGGCTGTAGGTTTTGTTTTCTTGACACTCCAGGGGTTCATGGGGCTAAAATATTAACTGAGCACTCTGTCACCCACTTCCCCATTTTCAGCCACACAAAGTTGTTGTTGTCCTTGTTTTAAGAGAAGCAAGGGAAAGTTGATTGATTGATATAAATATAAATAACAATTATTAGCATAATCTCTAATCGACTATCAGCAGGACTATCAGGTAAACACGCTATGATTTTGTTTTCACAGGGGCCGTCCAGAGATTGAAAGACGGAACTTGTAGAGCTGGTCATGATAAATCATTGAAAATGGCTTCGTGGAAAAAAAATAATCACCTTTTTCTAGATTGGGATTACGGACATAGAAATATTTTGACCTTCTATGGTTGAATTTCTTTTCTTCATCATCAGCTAAACCTAATGCTTTAACAACAAAATAATGGCACTTATCATAAGCTGGAGCAGACATCGTTTCACTCAAATATCTGCATACGATGGTTACTGTAGTCAGACACAACAATTCGGCCATTACTTAGAATTGCCATTGACAATGGAGATTGGAATTCTCCTAAATTACCTCCTTTTGTTCCAAACTTGCCAAAAAACTCTCCATTTAGATGAAATACTTGTATTCTATTATTACCTAAATCACAGACCATCAGGTGTCCTGACTTGTTCACTGACAAACAACGTGCATTATTAAACTCCCCGTTCCTTCCGCCCTGTTTACCAAACTTGTACTGAAAGTTCCCATTCCTGTCGTAAACTTTCAGACAATGTTCTTTGTAGTCTGACACTATGAGATATCTATCACACTGAACACAGTGGATAGGAAAAGTAAAAGAACCCTGCCCACCTATCTTCATTAAAAACTTGCCTTCAGGAGAAAAGATCTTAATCACTTTGTTACCTGCATCAGCGACAATAACATTTTCATCACTGTCTACAGATAAACCCCAAGGATTAGAGAGCTGACTATCAAGGCGTCCCTTCCTACCAAACGAACTTACGTACTCACCCTCCCCACTGAAAATCTGGATCCTAGCATTGCCACTGTCAGCCACGAAAATATTTCCATTTTTATGACATACTATTCCCCTTGGATTATTAAATTCCCCGTTTTTATTACCTTCCCGACCAAAGGATCTTAAGTAATTTCCATCACTGCTGAAGATTTGAACTCTGTTGTTCCCATTATCGGTTACAGCTATCTCGTCCCGGGCATTCACTGCCACCCCCCAGGGATTATTAAACATTCCAACAGGCGTACCTTGTGTGCCAAAAGATAAAACATGTCTGACCTGAAATAGCTGTCCTTTAACAGTGAAAGGACTGCCGAGAACATGTCCTCCGTTTACTTTTACTGTTACTTTGTATCTGCCTTGTTTTTTTGGAGAATAGCTGACTTTGTAGCTTCCATCTTTATTGTCCTTTATTCGTATTCCCGTCGCGCATTCTCGTCCTTGTTCATCCCTGATCTCTACCGTTACACGGTCATGTTTGTTGTAGCACTGTCTTGCTTGTGCGTTTCTTGTCGTCATAACAAATTGTGCTTCACCTCCAACAGTTCCTTCTTCGAGTCCTTTGCCTTCAGCGATGCACTGATTTTCTTTTGTTTGGTGCAGAATTTCCAAAAAGCCAATTTCTTCGGTGTTGACAGTATTTAAGATTTTTTGATTTTCCGCGAAAGTTAAACGCACTAGAAGACCTCCAGAGTCATCATCAGTTGGCTCGGTTTGATCAACTCCTTCGAATGTGATCTCCAATGATTTCTTAACTTGTAAAAGTTCAGCGTTTATACTGCGTGTTAAAAGTTTTTCAGCCTTTTCTAGTGACGATTCTATGACCGCTATTTGTTCCTGGATCTTGTTCTTACGCTTTGTCAGACTTTCAAGCAATTTGGTCGTTTGGTTTTCCACCGATGAGAAAATATTTTGTTTCTTCTCTTCAATGACGGCAATCAAATTGTCAACAATTTTTTGAACATCTCTCTTCACGTCTTCGCCTTGTTGTATGAGCTTAACGTAGTCTTTATCAAACTGGCGAATAATGTTCATCTTTGCTTCTAAATTGTTCCTCTGTTTTTCGACCATAGATTTTATCTGAATCTTCTGTGTTTCTGCTTCTTCTTGGATTAAGTTCATTGTATGGCTTTTGTGGCCTAATGTGACACAAGTTTGACAAACTGCCGTTTCACAGTCCTTGCAAAAGAATTTCAGTTCTTCCTCCGTATGTCCCTGGTTAGGACAAAACACAGGCCGCTTTAACACATCTTCATAGTCTTTGTCTTGAAAGTCTTTAAGCGCCAGAACACGGTGATCTTTATTTCTTCGCATGATGTTGTGTGCAGTTGCGCACGCTTGACAATAAAATATGCAACACTGGAAACAGTGGGAAGTCTCGGAGCTTTTTTTGTCGCAATTTCCACATCTTACTGGGCTGTTTCCGCATTCTTTTATTGCCAGCACATCAATCAAGCCATTGAGATAAAAACTGGTGGGAAGATCTTTCAAATCGCCACTTTCAGGTATATCGCTAACGGCTTGACATTTCGGGCATCTGATGGTGTCGCAGCCATGACTCGTTCTATGCCATTGTTTCAAGCAGTGCAGACAGAAACTGTGTAAGCATGGCAGCTGTTTTGGGTCGGTAAATATGTCGGAACACACCGAGCAAGACACTTCTTCACGAAGATTATGGAACAACGTTTTGATATCCATGTCGTGTTTAGGAAAAATGGAGCGAAGCAAAGTTTTTGCGAAACTCAACTCGAAACAAGGAAGGTTTAATTGCGACTTTCTTTTGTTTATAGCTCGTCTTGGAATCAGCTGTCTGCTATGATAATTCTTCGCTTTGGCCAACCAATCATAGGACGTGTTTAGATAGTGATTCCAAAAATTGATGTGACAAATGTCTCTCAGACATGGATCGGAACAAAGAACTGCTGATTTCAAATTCTATTCACGTTGATGAGTTTACGAATGAAAGACTGTATAGACTTTAGTCTGACAGCCGTTGTCCACGAACAGACCGTAGAACACCACGCATAATGCTATAGACTTTATGGGTTTACCGTGAATAGATACGGACTGGATCTATTTACCGGCTTAGTTTGTCATTCTCTTGTGTTGTAAGAAATTAAAGCGCGGGCTGAAAACCGTACTTCTTAGCTTTTTTAACAAAACTAAATCGAGCTGTTGACGCAGTTATCATGATGGCACGAGTAAAGGGAATTTATATTTTAATAATCAAAATAAACGAGTACGACTGTTCTTTCTTTTGCGCGTAGTGTTTTCTGAAAGAAACGGAAAACATTGTCCCTTTATTTCTACCGACATAGAAATCGAGAGCGAATAAGTTATTTGTTCAGTAGAATTCTAACTAAATTTCCATCAAATAATGATTTCCAATCATTTCTTAACTTAGTATTACACTTCATACTTCAGCAAAGTAGCGCAGATTGAAGTGTTCTTTGAAACTTGCAATCGTGCACGTGCTTATCGGTTCATTGAAAAATATCGAGGTTTTTAAGTCGCATGATGGTCAGTTTCCTCCCTCTACAGTTCTTAAGAATTTAATTATCCAGAAATATTTCTAAATCTTCCTCGATGCTTTAGAGAAACTGAAATACGTAGTCATTATGTGGACGACCTCTGGCTACTGCACTCTAATGGCTGATAGTATACGAGTAGGTAAGCCAATCAGATTGAAGCATACTAAAACTGATTAGTATAAATCTACTAGCGTTCTATCACGTTCTCTGATTGGCTAGGCTACTCACCAGGGGGGGCAAGCAGCGAGGCCTGGAACCGAGTTTCTATGATCGCCCCAGTTAAGAAATTTGGCCGAGCAAGACTAAGTACTGGTTTGTGGAAAACAAACATGGCGGACTTCCGTGAGCGCGATGCGTTTGTAAAGTTTTGTAAACGTCGTGCATATTTCACGTTCAAACATCTACGAAAAAGCTTCAGTTGCCCTGCATCTAAATCTTGGACATTTGATCGAGGCATCGGTGATAAATATTCCAACGTAAACCTGTGAGCCCTCGCGAGCGGGAACTCCACAGTGTGAGCCAGATTGCAGGCATGAATATTTCATTCGAGCATTTTTGGGTGCCTTATCAACGGGATAAACTGAAGTATTTCTCTATTTCCGGACTCCCTGATGGTAAGGGTTGCTTTTTCTTAACAGCTTCGTGACCCTTTTTGTTTGCACTTACTAAACTGACAGGGTTAAAGTAGGTTTCATAGTGAGTGCAGTGGGTACGGCGTTTTTCTGTTACGTTACTACAAGAGGTCTGTTTCAGTTTCAGGCAAAGCATCTGGCATTATTTATGAAAGCGAATACTGGATAGGTCCCTCGGCAGAATTGAGAATTCATCACCATCTCTTTGCCGTTACAACACAATAGTTGCGTCATTGATTGTTTTTGTTTCTTCATAATCCTTAGACTTTTGTTTTAATATTCTTGACTTAACGGCTTAAATAATGGGTCCAATCAAGTCGTTGACATGGAGAGTGTGCAGGAAGTTTGACTTTACCACCTCATTTTGTTGCTCTTTCTGGACTAATTTTTTATGTCACCTCTCAATCAGTTTTCAAAGGGTTCATGCTCCTCTCTTGCACTAAGAATTGTCATTTGAGACAAGTACTATTAAAGACTTCTTCATCTGACTTTATATTAGTCTGCCTTATTGTCTTATTTAGCTATCCTTCCACTACAGGAACAAGCCACTGATAATCAACACGTTGGGCCAAATCATGAGTTGATATATTAACATCCTTACTCATCTTTTTGCCTTAGAGGAATAAAACAAATCCTTTGGTTACCGGTCATTTGATTAGCCCCTAGCCAGTTAGCCCCCAACCACAAGCCGATTAGCCCCTTACTCATGCTTAAGGAAAAAAATATATACAGTTTTTTTATTTCTGGTAGGGGGCTTATTGACTTCTGGTTGGAGTTTAAATGTTTAGGGGCTAATAGACTTGGGGGCTAAATGACTGTTACAGATCCCTGTGCTTGACGTCTTTTCTTGTTATTTTCGAAAGCCTTAAAGCCAAGTCTCAAAATTGGCCTATTTCAAATGTTGTGGAGGTTCTTTTGACTCAGGTTTACCCAAGTTAAAGTTAGTAATTAATAATCTGGATAAATGACCATTTTACCTGCTTACCTCATTACTACCACTCAACCACAGGTAACATGGCCTCATTTTCCTTCCCTGGGTCTATTTCATAAATTATCTCCCTCAGCAGATAAGTATATGGCAGCCCTATTTTGATATCCAGAAGTATTACAGAGCTTTCTCCCACCACACAAATAAAACTGATGCTTATCACCAGTACAAATTATGCCAAAGCATGTGAGCAGAAGCTGCTTTCTTTATTTTCACGGGT
>NW_027670355.1:0-17356 GCF_964199315.1 Orbicella franksi
GTCACAGGCTGAGTAGGGGTGCATTCTACCTGTCCATTAGTACGAATGGTGCGATTGGTACCAATGGAATGGCACTCAACCATTGGTATTCCACTGGTGATACGTATTTCATTATGGACTACGAATATCTTGGGTATTCAATTACAGGTATCCAATTACAAATAGTTGAAATAGTATACCGTTAATTGGACATCCACGTAATCGCTCGCCGATTACGTGGCAAATAGGCAGGCGGAGAACCAATCACGATCGGGAATTTTGTGATAGATACGATTAATATTAAAATATAAGCGGTCCAAGCGAATTACACATCCGGCGATTGTTTTGATTTCTACTTACGCGCGAGGTTAAAAATGACGGTTCACGGGAAAGCAGACTTAAACGCTTACCGTTAAACGGGCGAAACCGTTAGTCATCCGTTAGTTTACCCGTTAGAAAGATTCCTCGTAGACGTTAAACACGTTAACCTTACCGTTTGCTTAGAATGTCAAAACGTTAGATCGGAAATTTTCAAAGTCATTAATAATTCATCAAGTTAAAACAAAGAAAATCACAACCGTGAAGGAGGTTTAGATACCTGGTCTTAATTAGCATAGATTTTGACGATTTTACTTCTTAGTTCACTCCTTAGTTTTTGTTTCGATTGAGAAGATATATCAAACACTCGAGACAGCGTTTAACCGGCTATTCAAACGCCTCGAATTTCGTCAAAAATACTCCGATGCGCGTCGTATTTTCAACTCTCTTCTCGGTGTTTGGAAATCCAGATGAAACACTGTCTCTTGTGTTTGATATATTACTTTCAACCACTGCAGAGCAGTAATGGTAATGTAACCGTTTGCTATACGTTAGAATGGCCCAGCAAAGGTTATAAGTAAAGAAATCCGTGTATTACAAGACGTGAAAAATAGCTGTTACGGTCTGAAGTCAACTTCATATTTAGTTACACTGCAACGTGCATGACAATGGCTAGGTGAACAAAGTTCCGTCATAAGGCTATGGACTTTATGGTTATTACAAACAGACTAATAATAATCCTTGCTGTGAAGTCGATGATAAAATAAATTATCATGTGACGTTCCGCAGAAACACTGATCAGAGAAAGCAATGGCTCAATTGAAAAGTCGCCTTATATTTGCATAACTTTGAAACGCACGAAGGTCGCTTAGCGTTTGTCGTATAATCTTTTTTTGTTTTCATTCTCGTCCGAAGGTATTGCTCTGCAGATGTCAAGATATTTGTTGTTTCTGTTAATTTATTCACACAAAAATCGACAAACAAGAGGCCAAAACAAAACATTTCGCTTCATCAAGCTGTCTCCTACTCAGGCACATATTAGCCCGATTAGCATATCTGGGACTCCGGGACATCCATACACGCAATTTGCATTCTGCAGTCTTGTCATAAACGTTACATTGACCGCTAACCCAGTATCAAATTCAGAGCAAAGTGCTAACAGTTTCTGTTATAAATCGGATCAAAAGTAACAATGAACCGAAACATTCTAAACGAGTGATGAAACTGAAGTTCTGGAGGACTGCTGCCGAATTTTACGAGCTTGCCACCCAAATTGAATCAAGACAAGACTGAAATTGTTTTCAGCAGCTCAAGATATAGTCCTTGGCACACTTTAGAGTCTCTTCAAATTAGCAACGTGAACGTCGAGATATGCCAAGATCCCTTATCACATAAGAAATATCGCCAAAATGAGAAGGCACATTGATGAAGAGAGCGCCAAAATTGTTGTTCATGCCTTTATTACTTCGAAATTAGATAACTGCAGCTCACTGTTATATAGTCTTCCCCAGCGTCTACTTTCAAGATTACAATCCGTTCAAAATACATCAGCTCGAATTGTTACATGTAGTAGGAGATTTGATCGTATAGCCCCTATCCAAAAAGCCTCACGGCTACCTGTCCGTGTTACCGTATAGTTTATAAAATTCTTTTACTGGTCTACAAAGCTTTCAGTGTAGCAGCGCCTTGCTACATCAGCAACTTACTTAATTATCACACCTCTCAATGGACTCTAAGATCGTCTTCTCAACACCTTCTGGCGACCCCAAAAGCGAGACTAAAGACTTATGGGGGGGGGGGGGGGACGTTTGCTGTTGCGGCACCAAGACTATGGAACTCGATCCCACTCGATATAAGATCTAGCTCTTCAAATGACGGTTTTTTAAAAGAGACATTTAAAAACATATCGTTTTTAACAAGCTTTTTAACTCTTTTAATTTTATTATTTCTGGCGTCCCGTGAACAAAACAGCTCGTTCAAGATCCCTTTTTAAAGCTCTCGATATGATCTGTTTTCGAAGGTACATAAGCTAAAGCTATCTACATTTCGAAGAAACCGTATCCAAAAAATCAATGCCGGCAGTGATTATACTTCGAGTTTATTTACACGTTGCAAACAAAAGGCATGTATGTTGACAAGTCCTTCGCTCATGGTCGCTTTAATTGCGCTATTGTTCAAGTCTTCTGAAGTCACTTGAGCTTGAGGTTTCCTTCCAAAAGATCTCGCCTTTTTCCAACCGAATAAAACCGATTTTGTTCGAGACGCTTGAGAGCAATGTCCAAAGGAACAAATTGAGCCTTCAAGCCACAAGATCCAGTGGTTTAAGCCAATTGAGAAATTACGTGTCCAGGCTTTATGCTTTAGGAACGAATTATATACATTGTGATATTTTTTTTTTTTTTGCAAACTCTAGAAAAATCTACAAGTGCATTTAATCTAACGACAAAGTGGAAAACGTACCTGACTTTGGGACCCAATTTCATGCCCTGTCCTACTTTACAGTTAACATTTCCAACCGTTCAACCAGCTCTGCCACTGCCATCTTTGAAACAGGCGAAGAACGTTCCTTTCTTGTCCATATCGAATAGAATTGTGGGTAGATAACCCGACTAGTTCCGAACAAAAAACAAATAAAGCGAAGTGTATACGAAATCCTCCGATTTCTGCAATGGCCGCCATGTTGTAACGTAACATGATTATCAAGATTGGCAACGATCCTGGGGCCTGTTCCTAGAAAGCCCCGAAACTTTTCGGGCCCGAGAACATTTCGGGAGGTTCGAGAAACGGCCCCCTGAACTGGTAAATATATTTAATTCTTTGTTTTATTTTACTTTATTTTATTTTATTTTATTTTGATCATCTGTGTAATTGAATTTGAGTCAAGTTGCCCTCAGCTGCCCTGTTTTCTTTATTAAATTCTCTACGTTTGCATATATGTTTGGTCTTGGAACTCAAGAGCTCATATTAGAGGCTAATAACAAATAAACTTCAATTTTCCTCCATGTTTTTAGTCGGAATAGCGGTAGTCAGGTCTTAAATGATAGTCACTAGGGAAATAGGTTTCTAAGATACATTTTGCCAAAATCCGCGCTGATTTTTGGTTTGTTTATATATCTAGATCGGACTTATCTTCGGTGAAAACCGCTTGGCTACAGTCAAGGCAAGAACATACTGCGAAATTCTCATGTTGACCAAGCCTGCTCTGGACGAGGTGCTGGCGAATTTCCCGACTGTAGCGAGGTTTGTTTATCTGGCGTTTGCCATTTGCTATATTGGTAAAAGTGAATTTCTTAAGGGCGTCCAACTACAGTTTAATCATGGTGTTTAATTAAGCAAAGAGGATTATAAGTAATATATCAAACACGAGAGACGGTATTTTATCGGGATATCCAAATACCGAGAAGAGAGGGTAAACTACGATGGGTAAAGGAGTATTTTTGACGAAATTCGAGGTGTTTGGGTAGCCTATGAAACACTGTCTCGAGTGTTTGATATATCTTCTCAATCAAAATAAAAACTAAGGAGTAAAGTGAAATGTTCAAAATTAATGTTAATTAAGACCGGGTTTCCAAACCTCCTTCCCGGTTGTAATGTTCTTTGTTTTAACTAGATGAATTATTAATGAGTTTGAGAAGTACGGCGCAAAAGTAAGAAGAGTTAAAACAGCTTGTCGCGTTCATTAGCAGAGTTTCAAGTCATATATACAACGGATAACAAAATATGCTTATGTTAGTCATGGTCTCATCTTATTTTCTTAGATATTTTTCTAATATCAATAAAAATGGTAGCGGGAATTCTTTTGTTTTTAACTTAGGCGGGAAATTTAAGGAGTGCTGTTTTTATAATCATTTGTAACTGTGATCACAACCAGACATGACACAACACCTCACTAGCCCAACCGCCCGAAAAACGTTTTATCAAGTTTTATCAGGCAGTCTTTCAAAGGTATCAGCATTAACCGGCTTTCCACCTTCATGAGCTCGTTATCTTGGCTTTCCAGGCAAATTTATATGGCGGGAGTTAATAATGAACATCTTAAAGACGTTAGAAAAGCAGCTCTTGAGTCAACAAAGGCTGCTGTAAGAAGACTTTCCATGAAACGCGCCCAAGGTTCAGCTTCTTCAAGAGCATCCAAAAACAAAACCCAGACATCCAAGAAAACAAAGAATGGAGTCTCTCCAGAGATGAGGTACATGTACAGATTGCTCTCTAATCACACGTAAGCCAGCTTAAGTTACCATCAGTAAGAGAAAACAAATCTTTCACTTCATACTAGTGTAAGATCATTCTCGGTTGTGTAGTTACCAAATCTACGATCAAGGAAAAAAATCGCCTCACGCACCGTTCCTAAAACCCTTATTTAAAAAACCCTGGGACCAGATTCATAAAGGCCATCTAGAGTATCTTGTGAGTATATTGTTCGAACACAATAGTTACTGTTAAGTAACAATTCTTAGGATGCAACTAACTAAACAGAGCTTCTGAAATCGAGCCCATAATTTGGAAGCGAAAAAGTAAATAAGGATCAAGACAAGCTTTGCACATTTCCCGCTAAAATAATCTCTTATCAAATATCTGCAAATTAGGCCTAGTTTATACGTTAAATTTAATTCAGACGAATTTATTTCCAAAAAAAAAAAATTCGTCGATCAGTCGATGATTTGCCGACGGGTGATTTAGACTTCAAAATTAATATAAGACGAATTTAATATTTTGCCGAAGCCTTCCGCATTTATCTGACCAGCGGCGAATTCAAAAAACGCACGAAACGCGCAGATTAAACCAAGGTGCCAATGCGGGAAAACCAAAACGAAATGGCGAGGTTTACCAAAGCTTTATTTTTAGGAAAATGTTTAGAGATAGACAGCGGAGGAGAGAGTTGCGACGTCCAATGTTGCATGACACTGGTAGTATTGAAGAAAAGGTTTCTTGTTCGAGTGTCTTTATTGATTTGTCCTTTCATCCTCGCCTGAATCGGTTTCACTAGCCAGCACACAAGTTCGATGTTATCGGAACGCTCCTCGTCAAGTTCGAAGATTCATTTTCCAGAGCGGCTGGGTCAATGTCATCGGAAGGGTGACGATTTTCGCTGAAGAATTCGTTTTGCCCAGCACCTACAGCAGCTCCAGCACTCCGCAGGCAATAACCTTCGCTTTTGTTTGCTTCCCACCCCAATGTATCTTCGTTTTCTCTTCAGCAATAGAGCATTCAACTCTGACACAAACACTTTTTCCACAAGTTATGCACGAATACTTTAAATTCCTTTTACAAATTGTGCTGGTGGAAGGCAATTTTTTTTCCCCACGAAGACATAACGCGCCCGAAGAAAACATACGAAGTGGGAAAGGCGCGGGGAAAAGTGAGTACGAAAGCACTGTTTGCGCATGCGAACCACGGGCTTACCACGAAACGAACCACGGGCTTACCACGGGCTCATTATAATAATGTATGCATTTAATTCGATGCGTCTGTTGCGCGACGTCTGAATTGAAGACGCACTATCGCAATTGTATCCGTCCTAGCAAGACGGATACAACGTCTCAGACGAATTTAATTCATCGGAAGAATGTAATTCGATAGTAGGTCCTTGATTCGTCCGAATTAAATTCGACGATTGTCCGACGTATAAACAGGGCCTTACAAGCGAATTTTGCTTGAACTCCATGTCTTCTTTTAGAATAGCATATGGCTACGCTGGCCTTGTTCTTTCAACGTGCTCACTAAACGAATAGAAGGTTAAAACATAAACGTTCTCCTTAATTTTCATCTTTCACATTCAGCTCTACGCAGGCAGGTCTGAATGATATAAAAGAAGACATAAACAAACCATACGGTGATCTCCATCCTGTATTACGTGTGCTGTCCTGGCTACTAATGAGGTAGGAACTCACAAGTTGAAAAATAGGCATAACATTGGCGCAGTAAGTTATAAGTACTCCAAAAATGACCCACCCGTGGGAGAAGTAAGGGCCGCCGGGGGAAAGCGGGGGGGAGGGGGGGGGGGTCTCGTGTGCTTGCCATGTGAATGTGCGTAGCAGTACAAGAAGTTTTTCCAACAGGATAGGTTGAATACAATTTTCGATGAGTAGACGATTTTATAGAAATGTTAATTACGCACATTTTTACCTTGCATCATTCAAGAACGCAATTCTTGATACCGCTGCAAATCGATCATAATTGCCCAAGAAGCGGTGAAATTCTCATTTGTAGCTCTTATAACAAGATATTAATACAAATAAGAAGAATTAATATCGACTTTTAGGTTATTAAACTCTTGTAGAAAATCATCACATACGATGTACGTTAAGTTATACTTTAAAGTGCAGGACTTGATCTTGTTTAGTTGCCTACACATTCGTATTTTGATCGAGCTTACTTAGCTCTTTGTAGGCGCATCTTGTTTAGATAAAATGTTGATCGATTGATGATTGACAACTTCCTTAACGTACAGCCTCAACAGGGCGTTCTTTTAGCACACATGCACAATGGACTCTGACTTCGAGACAACGAGAAGGATTTCCGATCAAAATCAGAACGATTCTGGATATGATAGCTGTCAAAAAATAAAGCTTAAATAAATAAAAAAAATCGGTCCTGAAAGAAGAATCTTTTTAAAGCCGTGTATTACTAATATAAACATGAAAAAATTCGCGTGCAGGAAGTACCGGAAGATTTTTCTGCGTGATTTTCTCATTCAAGAAAACCTTTTTCAGAGTTTCCGCACAAAATTTTCGTCCTCATTTTACGTGATATCATTGGCTTAGAAAGTTTCCTATTGTCTTTCAGCCAATCATAATCCAGAATTACGATGGGTAATTTGCACCTGTGTTACACTTGAACTGCACTGCTCTCAGCCAATCAGAATGGAGTGATTTTTTTACGTATATTATTACACCTGTTCAACTACATATTTGAATAAGTAGGAAATGTGGTATAACTCCGAATCTAAGTGCTTTCAAGGAAATCGTCAATTTGAAATTTATAACTGAGAAATATATAGCTATGCAAAACAACACAGAACTTAACTTTCAGGCTAGGTGGCAGCCGTATATAAAATGCATATTGCAAATTTACTTTATTCTATTCAGTCTTATTTTTAATTCATTTCATTATCATAACAGGACGTGCAAGCTTTGTTGTTAGTAATGTTAGGTGTTATTAGGGATATGTAATCTTTTTGGTTTTGAACCTCACAAGGTTGTAGTAAAAGTGAAAAAGTGATTGGTTATTATCTCCTTATTTACAGGCGCACAGTCTTGCCCGATAGCTCGTTCTTCATGGTATGGCATGGTATCTCGCTCGTTATAACCGCGATATTTCCCTTCACACTCACCCTGCAGGCAGCGTTTTTTCACACCACCACTAGTCTATGGATCGTCAATTATTGTTTTGACTTCCTCTACTTGGTGGACATGTAAGTTTTGAACATGCCCAGATTTCAGTGCTGGGTAGTTCTTTACATCGTTTAGGCAGAGTCAGCTTTAATCAACGTTTTATCTTTTTTTAACGGATATTTTTTGGCTTTATAATCCGTGTTTTCAGAGCCTTGAAAAAAGGTTCAATTCAAATTAGCGTGCGCGCGTTAGGCTATCCCCCTCTATTTTTTTTTTTCCGTGTAGTGTCGAATGCGTTTCCTGATATCGGATCGGTCGATCGGATTGAAAAACAAAAACAAAAACCTGAAACAAAAACAATGACGAGAATTCTCTGTATAGGAATCCTGGTACCCCAACAGCATTGCTGTGGAGCCTGAAAACAGCAAGACATGAACCCAAAATCAGCATGGCGGAAAAGTTGGTTGATGTTGTTGTAAAATTAAGACAACGTGGGACTTAATAAGACAACTGTTTTTCTCTATGCAGTTACTATGCTCATTTTTCGGATTAAAAGAGTTATTTAAAGTAAAAATTGGTTTAACTACGTCGTTACTTTTATTTTGAAAATGTCCAAAGTTTGGGTCGGTCGGACGGAGACGCTAAACGGAGAAAAAAGAGGATGGCCTTGTGCGAAAATAACTCTATATAAAGTCCAGTTAAAAAATTGAGGAATTAAGTTCAACAAAGCACGGGAAAAACACGGCGTCTGAATCAAACTTTTGAATTAAGTTCGGCAAGCAATTAAGTTCGAAAAGCTCTGCCGCGCTACGCGACTCTGGCACGGCAGTGATTCAGACGCCGTGCTCCTGCCGCGCCAAACAAAATCCATAAATTATATCAATGCGTTCCAGGGAGAAGTTACGAGGAGAATTGCTACGTGTCTTCAGTAACTCCTAAATTTGGCACGACTCTGGAATGACTTCTAAATCGGAGTCTTGTTTCCGCCATACTACAGTGGAACCTAATTACAATTGGGTTCGCTAGGGCAAAAACAAGACGTCTGAACCGGACCTAAGATCATCTCGCATCTACAGTAAAACAACTTCAATCTTTGTTTCTAGACGTATTTATTAATTTTCTTTGATGTTCTCGGTTTATAGGAGGGATTCTGCATGGATATATCATTCAGTTAACAAATTGACGTCAATTTTTCATAGGTCTGCCGTGTTATTGATCATTAATTTCTTCATAACATTGCAAAGTAGCTGCTTTGTCAATGTTATGACGAACCCATTGTCAATAACAGGACAGATCTATAGTCAATTTGCCTTTTGCAATAAATTATCGCACAAATTGTAAATTAATGTGTCTGTCCGCTTATTGACAATGACGATTAGCCAACGAGCGCGAGCATTTCTGTAGTTGTTGTAAAATCGGAAATGATCGAGAACAAGAGAAAAACAGAGTGCAAATCCCATGAGAAATTCACTATCTTGCATTGTACCTGATAGCCATCCAATCTGAGGGCGCCTTTCATGACCACCATGTTTTTAAGTATTTACTGTACTTATTCGATCGTCTTGTTTTATTTCAGGTACATCAAGTTTCACCTCGCCTTTTACAACAAAAACAATGTCCTCGTCACACATCCACTCTTCACGGCACGGAATTATCTCAGGTTATTATGCACTTGATATTTGTTTGTTGGTATTTTTGTAGACTTGTTTGCTTGTTTGTTTGTTTGTTTGTTTGTTTGAGTTCTGGGGCGTCATGATTTCGCAGTATTCTGTGCAATAAGTAAAAAAACTCCATTTAAATTGGAAAAAAATATCGACAGAGCATTAAATGCTCTGTCGATATTTTTTTTCAGTTAAATGGGGTGTAAATTGGCCTTTGCAACTAGCGGAATCCTTTGAGGCTGAATAATCGACATTTTCCAAGTTTGGCAAACCCTTTTCTTTCTGTATGTTTATTCGTCACCTCATGGATTAAAATTGTGCCAAACTATTATGGCAAAATATGGCAAAATATTCAAAAGAAACCAAACAAACAGCGCAAATAAAAGAAAAGGTACTACTAGATAGTTTTCGATAAGTTAATAAAGATAGTGAATTTTAAGCTCGGTAATGAAATGTGAAGGTGAATTAATCAACATGACACGAGCGTGGGACAAAGAAAAAATTCTGAGTCTCTCTAGAGCGCCTTCTAGAGAGGCCGCCCGGTGTTCGGGAGGTCATGGGTTCGATTCCTGTCGGGGACTCAGAATTTTTTCTTTGTCCCACGCTCGTGTCATGTAAATAGTTTTCATTGATGGTCACACAATGCAGGCACTCGTGAAATGAACATTTGACACAACAATGTCTCTTCTTTGTAGGACGAATTTTCCCTTCGACCTCTTCTGCTCGTTTCCTACAGACATCATTGTATTAGCCATCTGGCCTGACAGCCTCGGTAAGCTCAAAATTTTTTCCTTCAGAAATCTTTCTTCAATGATAGTATAACTTATACAGCAATGACGACAATGTTTCATCATTCTTAATGATCAATATATTTCTTTCGTGTTGCAGGCGTACTTCGCATTCTGTCGCTGGCTCGCCTTAACAGATGTTTTCATATGTACAAAATGGTAAGTTTAATAACCTTCAAAGTGAAGAAAGTAAATTTAGCGCAGGTAAAGCGCGGATACTTTCTATTTTGCAATCATCAGAGTAGTAAGGTAGATAGTCGACAACAGGAAATTAAGCCTAAAATTCGGTTGGTTTGCTTGGACTACACTATAACCTTTGAAGGCAGGGTGGCGTAATTATTATCGAACTGGACTCTTGATCGAGCTGTCCGGGTTCGAGCCCTGGCTTGGGTAATTGTGTTGTGTTCTTTTGCAAGACGCTTTACCCTCCCAGTGCCGTTCCCCACCCAGGTGTATAAATGGATACTTGAAAATTTAGTTCCAGGGGTAACCCTGCGGGATAATTCTGGATCCCATCCAGCGGGGAGTAAAAGTATTCCTAGTCACGTGATGCTACGGCAATCAGGATAAGCTCCGACTGTATGGTCCACTTGGCCTGACGCAAACTTTCCCTATACCATATAACCTCCCGCAAAAATTACAACGATACTGTTGTAATTTTAATCTCTTCCAGTGAGTTATCCAGCCATTTAGCTTATTTCTATTTGGCTTATTTCCTTATGTCTTTTTCAGCAACAGTTCTTTCGTTTCATGGCAGATTCAATGGGAAAAAATACAAACCTGTTGAGGTAGGTAGAAATAGGATTTTTGAGTTTTGACTCGATTTCACTAGCCTTCTTGAAGTTGCAACTCAAACAATACGTATCGGTTATTGACCAATTGTGAGGTCAAGATGGCAGGATATTGGCCAAGTTCTTTTTTTGCGTGTTTATGGACCTCGACTCCGTCTCGGTCCATAAGCTCGCAAAAAAAAAAAAAAAAAAAAAAAAAAACGAGGCCAATATCCAGCCATCTTGAGAGAACAAGCTTGGTCAATAAAGGATTTATTATATGGTTTTAGGGGAAATTTTTCTTGCGGGACACGGTGGGTAGTCCCGAGCGGGCAAGATAGCTTCATCTTGCCCGCTCGGGTAGCCAATCACAGCGCAAGATTTGCTTTCACGGAGCTAGCCAAATAATAATGATTATTATGAAACCCCAATGGAAAACAACAACAACAACAACAACAAAAAAGAATAAAAACAAACAAAACGAGAAATAGCGTGGTGAGTAATTTGACTCTGTTGTGAAATCTTTCGGTTTTTTTTATATTTTGAGGGTGAACTTGCAAGAACACGAAGACATTGCATTCCCTAAAACTCTCTTTACGATGTGCTGTCAATATTTGTATCTTTTGAATTTCTCATAGGCAGCTTAAGTTCGCTCTGTACATGGCAGTATTTACCCATTGTATAGCATGTGCCTGGTTTCTACTCGCTTGTAAAGGACTTGAAAATGGCCATCACCTCTGCTCAGTGGACTCTTGGGTCGTGAAGGAAGATCGTGGCCTAGGTAATTTGAACTTGCAATAAAACGTAGCTGAGCACCAAGGTTTTCTTTATTCTTTTGTTTTGTTTTGTTTTGTTTTTTTTCTTTCTCTATTTTTTTTTGTTTTATTCACGTCCGTCTGTCCTCCCTTCTGTTGTTTGTCGGTCGGTGAGCCTGTCTATCTAATTGTCCGTCTGTCAGTCTGTCTGTCTCTTTGTCTATCTGTCTGTTTGCCTGCCTGTTATCCCTTCTGTCAGTCTGTCTGTCTGCCTGTCTGCTTGTTTGCCGGTATGTTTGTCTTTCTGTCTGCCTACTGCCTTTTTGTTTCTCTCTGCCTGTTTGTCTGTCTGCCTGTCTGCCTGTTTGTCTGTCTGTTTGTCCGTTCGTCTGTCTGTCGGTTTGTCTTTCTGTCTTCCTGCCTGTCTCACTGCCTGCCTGCCTGTTATCCAGTCTGTCTGTCTGCCTGTTTGCCTGTATGTTTGTCTTTCTCTCTGTCTGTCTTTCTGCCTTCCCACCTGTCTGTCTGCCTGCCTTTCTGTCTGTCTGTCTTCTTGTTTGTCTGTCTGTCTGCCTGTCTGTTTACCTGTCTGTCTGTCTGCCTGTCTGCCTGCTTGCCTACTTGCCTGCTTGCCTGTCTGTTTTACTATCTGTCCCTCTGTTTATCTGCCTAACTGGCAGAAAGCCAAAGTGAAAGGCAACTCGAAGAAAGGCCTAATAAGTCTCATTTCCAGTTAAGATAAACTAATTTGTTAAATTCCTAACGAAATAAATTCTACAGAATTAAGTGTTGTTCTTTGTCGACAGGAAATTCAACATTTGACTTTAAGTACATTACTAGTATTTACTGGGCAGCGGCTACCTCAGCCTCGGTTGGATACGGGGACGTTCACGCACATACCACGACCGAGGTAAGTACCACAGTCATCCCATGCTCTAGATTATAGCCACTTTGAAAACGAAAGAGAATCTACGCACAAGCTTTACCGAGTTGGTATTACCAATTTGAATATGTTGCTTAGCAAAGACCAGTCACTACGTATAACTCAGCTTGCTGTATGCTCTCAATAAAATCAAAGAAAAACATGCGGCACATAACACACGTACGAAATGTCAGTGGAAAAGTCATTATCGGGTATTTATAAACCGTTGAAAATAAAAAGAAACGAATAGAGCTATTTATGTTAAATTAATCTAATTAAGTTACTTCACTAACCATATCTGCTCACGAGAAGCAGTTTTCAAGTACAAACACAAAATAGTAATCACTCGAATGGAATTTGTTTTATTTTCACTGGATAACTTTTTGGCTAGCTATCGAAAGAGTTGATTGACTAGCTAACCGACTGATTAATCGATAGATCGGTTAATTGAATGTTAATTGACTGCTTTCTTGCTTGCTTGATTAATTGATTGACTGATTGCTGATTAACTGATTGCCGTCCTGCTTGCTTGATTAACTGATTGATTGATTGATTGATTGATTGACAGATGACATTCTCATTGATTTGTATGATCGTTGGTATCGTTTTCTACGGTTTCATCATTGCCAGTGTTGCTGCCGGTCTGGCTAACGCTGACGCACAGCGGGCTCGTTACCAAGAAAGACTTGACGCTATAAAGACGTTCCTGAAGGTAAAGAGCAATGAAACATTAGATGGTAATGTCTTGTCATACTCTGTGGTGTAGCCTGCAACTAAATAAGTTACCAGAATCAGTTGCCAAAAAGTTTGCAGGAGGGGCCTCACATTATTATCTTGACGTGAGGTAGCGAGGGAACAGTTCAATAGGATGTTCCGAACTACAAGAGGTGACCAGAGATGATATATTTCTTTGCTTTAGATGCCATTTAGTTTATATTTTAGTTTAACTAGTGCCTTATAAAATGGGTTTGCTTTTGTTATTTTTAGGAACAAGAAATATCTGACAAACTCACAGCCCGCATATTAAGGTAATAACTTTTGTAAAATTTGACCATAAATTTATTAGAGGAGCCCGAACGAGTAAACTGGGAACTAGCATTTGCCCATTTTTACACTGGACCATTGGGACTGGGAATTACAAGCAAGCTGATGAAATTGGACTGGATTTGTGCTGGGAAATGGTGGGCGCGTTCCATTCGTTCAAAAATTCTGGTTTGAATTTCCGAAATTTTCGTATGTCGAATGGAACGGTATTTTCCACCAGGCCGGACCAATCTCGTATCATTTCCGTTTGAGCACATTTCCTGCCAAGATTTACTCGACAAAACGCTGAAGGATCATAATGAAGTGGCTGTCGTAAGTACCGTAAGCTGCTTCATGTAAAGAAATTTAACATGCATTCACAAACTCTTCGTTGATATTTACATGACCGACTCAAAAATCATTTTCGTGTGATGAAAGAAACTAGCGAACTTTTCTCGCGGGAGAGTATGCAAACCGGGCGAACTGACCCAAAGAAAATTCGGAACGACCAAGCCAGAATTCTCCAGAATTTGAAAATCAGATCCTAACGTTTTTGTAGAGGATGGACAATCAAGAACAGGCTCGAACTGTGGCAGATCATTCTGCATCCACTTTAGTGTCGACTCGCCCCCATCTTGTAGCTTTGGTCGAGGCAAAATTCACGACTAAGGGAACTAGGACCGAGATCATAACGGGTAGAAATGCCAAATGGAACAGGAAATTTCCGAAATTCCAAATTTCTAAAAAAAGAGACAACCTCGAGAGGTTGACCGAAATTTTCGAAACGAATTTCCGGAAACTTTCTGTTCCATTCAATTTTAAGCCGGAATTCCCGGAAATTTTGGTCGAATGGAACGCGCCCAATATTTGGCAAATGTTATTTATATCTCCCCCTCTCACTCCCTTCAGAACCCCCTTATTAATTCTTAGCATTAGCAACGGTCCCGAAAGGTTCCTGTACTCTACTGCTCTTGCTATGACGCGCTATGAAAGTAAAGAGTATTGTACCCGAACTCACTCACACAAGGACAATAATTAACTGTTAAACGGTGAGCTCGGCTGGGGTTTCTATCAGTCGATAGAAACCCATTGCGAGTTTTAGCATAACCCAGTTAGCAAACCGACCGTGATAATCGATCAGATCGATCAGCATGAGGTGTTTTCAAAGATTAAATAGCTCTTAGTGCCATCTATCGGGATAATAAGAGCATCCCCGTGTACCCAATCAGATTGTCCGTTAACTGGTCAGTCAGTTAACGTTGCCTTTAATGCTAATTAACATGGGATATGTTTTGTCCTTTTAAATGCCAACTCTGTTATTTTTTTTCAGCTATTATGAGTATCTTTGGCTGCGGAACAAAGGAGTCGATGCTAGTTCGCTGTTTGAAGGCCTGCCGCTGTCTCTGCAAGCCGACATTTCCCTCAGCCTGTACAAAGACCTGATTGAACGGGTAAAAAGTTCACTCTCTTTGCGTTTTTTTTTAAATGTATTTTTCAAGTTTTTGTGCAAGAATCATATCATTTGTAACAGTACGAGTCTGCGGATTGTTAACAATGTTGAACACTAAGTTTTGGTTTATTACAATGTAAAAGGTGTATTGTTACTATTATTATTATTACTGTTACTGTTACTGTTACTGTTGCGGATGCTGTTACTGTTACTGCTACTGTTACTGCTACTGTTACTGTTACTGTTACTGTTACTGTTACTGTTACTGTTACTGTTACTGTTACTGTTACTGTTACTGTTACTGTTACTGTTACTGTTACTGTTACTGTTACTGTTACTGTTACTGTTGCTGTTGCTGTTACTGTTACTGTTACTGTTGCTGTTACTGTTGCTGTTGCTGTTGCTGTTGCTGTTGCTGTTGCTGTTGCTGTTGCTGTTGCTGTTGCTGTTGCTGTTGCTGTTGCTGTTGCTGTTACTGTTACCGTTACGGTTACCGTTACCGTTACTGCTGCTGTTGCTGTTGCTGTTGCTGTTACCGTTACCGTTACCGTTACCGTTACCGTTGCCGTTACCGTTACCGTTACCGTTACTGTTACTGTTACTGTTACTGTTACTGTTACTGTTACTGTTACTGTTACTGTTACTGTTACTGTTACTGTTACTGTTACTGTTACTGTTACTGTTACTGTTACTGTTACTGTTACTGTTACTGTTACTGTTACTGTTACTGCAATAGAGGCATTCGTCATCCGTTTTGATTTCTGAATGTTAGTTTCCATATTTTGGTTTTGCTTGGGTAAGATAGAATCGGTTTTAGCTTACTTCCTTAGTTCTATGAAAAAGTTTCTAAATTGGAAGTCTGCCACGCTATACGGCTAGCTCATAGCAATATTCAATGTCCTTTGCCAAAATGAGCAACGAGATGTCCGATACTTTAATTAAATCTCGAAAAAATTTATCCGCTGAACAACTGTTTCTTTTTTTGTCCAATCAGGTACCTTTATTCGAGGGTACGGAGATCGGTTTCTTGAAGATGCTGTCCATGAAAGTAAAGCCTGTTTATTTTCTTGCCAAAGAGTACGTGGTACGAAAAGGAGACACTGGACAAGAGGTTAGGGTCGTTTGATGATATACTACAACACCGCAAATATATGCTCACCCACCTATTTAAGCAATAGGGATTTTTTTCCGTGTTTACATAGCTTCATCTAAACAAGAGGGGTTCCGAGAATATGAGACAGTTATGCAAACCCGAGACGCAAACTACGTAAACATGGAAAAAGTACTCTATTACTTTTATAAATAGTTCTCAAGAATACGCTTGAATCTAAAACGTCACAGCCGTGTTTACATACTTTCATCTAAACACACCTATCGATTAAAGACAAACATGACTTGCTGACTACCAGGTAAAAACATGCACGGTAAGAGGCGCGCGCCCATGCCATGCATAAGTCGCCATTAATGCCGTTTGTCCGGGGGGAGGTTTACTCCTCCGGAATAAGTTGAAAACCTGGACATTTTAATCAGTTTTCGACTTGTATAGTATAACTTGCCGGTGAGAGCATAAAGAGCGAGCTTCCATAGCATATCTCGGAAGAACAGATTTATGTATCGTGGGCTCATCAACTATAAATTGCTTATTGAAGCTAGTGGCCATTTGTATCAAGCAGTTTAAGAGATAATATTTCGAAGATTTCTTTACCATCTTAAACCGATTAAACTTCTAAAAGAGGGCTGGAGAGCTGATGACCCGAAATGGTCGATTTATTTTCTTTGTGTTTTTTTTTTTTTTAATTTACTCTTTCGTTAGAAATGGTAGTTGCGTTAGTAATAAGGCCAACAAATCTTGCAGCATCGAACTCAGGTCTATTTCGCCCAACACGATACGTTGCCGCAACTTTCAGCACTTGTCGTGCTATGTTGAACAACAATTTGCTATGATCAATATTGCAGGACAAGTTGAAATATAATGTTGCCCCTTTTATTCGGCCTTAAGCTTAAAATACGGAAATCATTGTTATGGACTTTACTTTTACTCTGTGCCTTATTTATTTTGCATAGAGTTGAAATTTGCTTTTATTAGGCCTTTCCACAACTTTCCACCTAAATATATTTCCGGAAATTCTCGAAAAAAACTTCCTAATTATTGCTAAAAATCATCTCTAATTTTTGTTTTAAATATAAACCGATTTTGAATCACTTGGGCCAAAATTTTCAAACTTTTCTTGCATTTGTAGACGGGGAGATCACTGAAATGGATGTTTCTGGCATAGAACAGTGTTGTTTCACGAAAACAGCGAGGAAAACACAGGGTTCGGATACAAAAAGCTAGTATTATTTCTGAATATTCCTC
>NW_027670356.1:0-39000 GCF_964199315.1 Orbicella franksi
AGTTCCTTTGCGATTTTCTTCTCTCGATTCGGTGTACTGATGATTTGCTTGTCGCGCAGCTGTTCTTAACTTGGCCACTTGTCCTTTTACTATTTTGTTAAATGCCTTGATTATGATTGCCGTGAAAACCAAACGACGACTTCAAACACACCCTAACATTCTGTTGGCTTGTTTGGCGCTTACCGATTTAATGGCTGGGCTTGTTGTACAACCTCTTCTCGCCACAATGACTATTTCCCTTTTACAAGGGAAAGATTTTCACGATTTTTGCTACATTGAGTTAGCATTTACATTTTCGTTTGCGATATTCTCGTGCGCAACAGTTTTCCACTTACTTTTAATCAGTGGTGAGCGATATCTTGCCATTAAACATACCTTCACCCACGCTACAGTCGTCACTAGAGCTCGCCTTATCATTTCCTCTGCATTGGCGTGGATTGCAGCCATCTTGTTCTTTATCGTTGCTTTGTATTTAGCAATCGTATTAGATATGGGCTATATAATCAGCATTTCTTCAATCTTCTTGCTTCAAATGTTTGTTTATAAAGAAGTTCGTCGACACGAGAAACGGATTCTTTCGGAGCAAGTTTCCGCCGAGGCCGGAGCAAAATTTAAACAGGAGAAGAAAGCCTTAAAATTAACCACGATAATACTGGTGACAATTTTTCTGTGTTCATTTTTGCTTTCGATTTTCATGATTGTTATATGGCATATTTTTAGCGAAACATTTTCACCTGATGTTAAAACATTAGTTCGCCACTTTTGTTCGGAGCTGGCGACTATCAATTCAGCTGTTAACCCAGTTATTTACACTGTGAGGAAGAAGGAATTTCGAGTTGCAATTATTGAATTGCTTTTAAGAAAAAGTTTGCAAGAAGCGGAAGAATTTAATAGGAAACTGTTTGGATCACGAAACAATTCTGCAAGACAGCAAAATGGACAAGAAGGCGAAGAACAGGAACAGAATGCCGAGGAAAAACAATGCATCCCATCCCGAGGATAGCCACGAAGATAATCCGAAAGTCCGCGTTTCTGGTGTTGATTTCCATGAGATAAACGCCTCCACTACACAGGACAGGCCTGTTTCTTTAAGTGCACTCAACAGCACATCCAATGAGAAAGTAGAACAACATGGTGAGGAAAAAATTCCTGCCCACTATAAAAACAAGCAAGAAAATGATCCCGAAATCCACGTTGCTGGCCCTAGTTTTGTTGACTGGAAAAGGACTGGCACCGCCCAGAACGAGAATTTAAATAGGAAAATCGAAAATCGTGCATAATCTTTTGTTTTGCATTCATACACTAGGCATGAATTTCTTTTTTTTTTTTTTTGCGATATCCCTTTGTCCATTTAATTTTCATAGATATCCTTTTGAATCTAAGATTACGGTATTCGCGTATTTCTTTGATATCATAGTTTTTTAAAAAATATAGTTTTTGAGAATTTTGCTCTGATAAAAGGCGAAACCTTGTTATCACATGAAAACGCCCAGAAACGTTCATGTCTTTTATGTACTGTCTATAACTCAAGAACGTACGTGCAATTGAGCACTCTGAAAACAGTTTCGCAAATCAAGCCGTTTGTCAAAAATGTATGTATGGAATAAATTATTAATGTCAATTATGTGGAAGAACAATGTCAGCGAAATGAAAGTAGTTAACTCAAGAATTTCAAGGTAATTTGATCAATTCACTATATTACATATCCGAAGTAACTTAAAAATAGTGGGATCAAACGGTTAATTAAAAAGGATATTTAGTAAGAACTTATAATTTTGTTTATCCGGGCCACAAGAACATTTGTGTGTAAATAATGTAAATAAGCAATGTATGATTGATACGATTTATAGACGGAACAATAAAGACATTCCAGATCAAAGCGATCCGTAAAACAGAGAGAGATTTTGCATCTTTGGTAAACTCGCTATTTAGAATTTACGGTGGTATGTGTGTAGTTCATAGTGTCAATGAAGGAATCCTTGTAAACATCCACGAGTTTAATTTATAGTACAATAAACAAAATAAACACTTATGAATGACTGTCGCATTTGGGATTGTAGACATGGAAAAGCCTTTCGCCGTCAGAAACAACTGACTGAGCTCTTAGTTTTGCTTAATTCTTGTCGCAACTGTGAGAAAATTTCATAAAGATGAGTGAAGCGACAAAAAAAGGCGAGTGACCGAACAGAGAACGACAAATGTACAAATGTGACGAAGCGTAGAAGTCGTGTAGTGTAGTCAACCCTATTTTACACTGATACTTTCACAAGATGTGCTTAATTCTGATAAAGAGATCTCGTCATAATCTGAGCTTTCACTGCCTTCACTGGATGAATTATCCTCGCCTTCTCTCATTCCTGTGATAGTTTTTGTCGAAACTAGCGCGTGATGTAAGACGATAACTTTGTTCTGATTGGCCGTTCGAATAGAGCGCGCGAATAAAAAACCCCCGCGGGTTTCTAAAAATGAAAAGATACGCGCAAAGGTTGTCTCATAGGCTTTGTATGGGAGATGAAGACTCCAGGTGATGGGCTCCTGTCTGCGTTTATCCTTGGAAAAAGTAATTGCAGTCGAAGAGGATGATCTCTTTCCGTCATAGTTTTATTTAATAAATAAAGAAGCCTAAGCCGTGTATTACACTGTGATAAAACACGACGGACATTTGAGAACACGAGGGAAATGTGGACAACACGAGACGGAGGCGAATGTTTTCTACATTTCTCGAGTATTCTCAAATGTCCGGAGTGTTTTATCTCAGTGTAATACACGGGCTTAGGCTTCTTCATTTGCTTTATGATATAGAGATAAGGTGGCGAAAAATAATAAAACACGCTTTAATTTTCTATGTTTTATACTCTGATAAAACATGGGTTTTTGACCAATCAGAGCGCGCACAGGGTTCTATCTGTATTATAACAATGATTAACCAGTACATGAAAATAATTCGACCTTGGTGTTTGAGCATAACTACGTGCCTCGAAACAAAGCAAGGATTTAATCATTGACCAATGACAGAAAAACTTTCTTCTAATAATCCAATCACAGGGAGGCTTGTCAGAAAGTTTCCCTTTTGATTTTTAATAGCGAGAAAATTGTGATAACCGTAAATAGCAGCTATTATTAGTCCATGTCGTGATGCCGTGCGTCTGTTCAGTAATAGATCACAGATGACGTCAAAATGTGGCAAGAAGAACAAAGCTACACACGAGTCGTTAGGTGAGTGTGTCACTGATGTTATCACATTTTGACGTCAGCTGTGATCTATTACTGAACAGATGCACGGCAACATGGAATCTACTTGATGGTATCTATACTTGTTATACACGATGAAGAAACAAAATATAATGTTAACGACGTCATCTATACGTCTATTCTCCAATAGATCATAAGTAAGAACCAATCAATAATTCGACTTATAACTATAAATTGCACTTGAACATTCAGCTGCTCTCTTGTACCAAACTTGATTTTATTATTTAAATGATTTGATATAAATCTGGTCCACAATTTCGATAAAATATGATCGATCGATTTTAAACCAAGTTAAAGGATACACTCTGACGATACGAACAACAGGTAAACTCTTGTGATTTTCCGTCGCTTAGACGTTTAGTAACAGTCCTGTACAGATGTACATGTAATCATTGTTCTTAACAAAGAAGTTCCTGTAAATAGTCGTTAGAATGTTTCAGTTTGACAATACATTGAATAAATTCAATAATCACGTTAGATTGTCCTAATTGGAATTGGAAATCGAAAAGATTTTCTCTGCCGGAAAACATTGTTCAGTTTCTCGATAGGATTAGTGTTTTCCTTCTCGTCTCATCTTTGTTTTAGAGCTAACGAATCAAACGAAGTTCTCATATTTTTAGGTGACTGTCAGACTGGATATCGCCTATAGATTTAACTTGGAGAAATTTACATTGATTACGTGCCAGATATATCTATTTGTGCCTCGTTACCTTTGCAAAAATTCAAGTGTATCGCTTAACTAAACTGAATTGACGTAAGCTCTGTCTCCACAGAAAAGAAATTAATTATTCTGCAGTGACCGACTAAAGCAAAGATTCACTTGAGGTTTGTTCGAAAAACCGTCGATGAATCTCTCTCAACTGTTTTCATCATCCATCAGGAGGGAAACTGATTCATGGTTTGGTAATGAAAGTGAGTGTATGAGCTTTCTCTTAAAAACTGTTCCTTTGCGATATTCTTCTGCCGATTCATTTTATGGTTTGCCTGTCACAGCAGTTGTTATAAACTTGGCCGCTTGCCCATTTACTACTTTGCTGAATGCCTTGATTATGGTTGCCGTGAAAACCAAACGACGACTTCAAACAAACCCTAACATTCTGTTGGCTTGTTTGGCGCTTACCGATCTGATGGCTGGGCTTGTTCTGCAGCCCCTTCATATAACCAAGACTATTTCCCTTTTACAAGGGAAAGGTGCCCACGAATTTTGTGACATTGAGTTAGCATTTACAGTCTTCTTTGTGGTATTCACCTTCACGAGAATTTGTCATTTGCTTTTAATCAGCGCCGGGAGAGCGATATCTTGCCATTAAACATACCTTCACCCACGCTACAGTCGTCACCAGAGCTCGCCTTACCATATCCTCTGCTTTGGCGCGGATTGCAGCCGTCGTCTTTTTTCTTGTTATTTCGTATTTAACAGTCCTTTCATCTATTTGCATCGCAATACTCATTTCTGCAATCGCCTTGCTTCAAACTTTTGTCTACGGGGAAGCCTGTCGACACGAGAAACAAACTCTTTCACAGCAAGTTTCCGTGGAGGCCAGAGCAAAATTTAAACGAGAGAAGAAAGCCTTAAAACTAACCACGATAATACTAGTGACAATTTTTCTGTGTTTTGCTTTGCCATCGTTTATCCTGTTTCTCATATGGCATATTTTTAGCGAAACATTTTCGCTCGATTTTCGCTCGGTCTTGTGCCGATGATGACCAGTTCAGTTGTTAACCCACTTATTTACACAGTAAGGAAGAAGCAGTTTCGAGTTGCATTTATTGAATTCCCTTTAAGAAAAAGTTCTCAAGAAGCGGCAGGAATGGTTGGATCACGAAACAATGTTATGGGACCGAGAAATGGACAAGAACGCGAAGAACAGGAACAGAAAGTCGAGAATGAAAAATCGTTCCACGTTAACCACAACAATGAACATGATTCAGAAGTGAACGTTTGTGGTGTTGATTTTGATGACAAAAACACCAGTGCTACGCAGGACAGGCCTGTTCTTTAAATGTATTCAACAGCACATCCAAAAAGAACATGGAACCGACATGGCGTTGGAAGAAATCCTGCTTGCGATAAAAATAAGGAGGAAGAGAATCGTGAAGTACTCTTTGCCGGTCCTAATTCTGTTGACTCTAATCCAAGGTTACGATAATCCTTTGAGACTTAGCTTTAAGGGATTTGAGTTTTTGGCAGTGCGCCCTGATGCCAAGCAATACAAGGATTTTTCCAAGCCAGCGACCAGTGACCTTGCTCTTCAAGCTTCTTACAAAAAGTGCGACAATTTATTTCGACGTTGGAGTTGCTTTAGCGGTTTAAGAACCAGTTTACTTTTTATTCGCTGATCAGCCACGGAAACATTACATTCGTGTAACTATTGTATATTGGGGGTGTCAATGGGGTAGTGCTATTACGGCTAACGGTTAATACTTTGGTTTTTTTTGGCTTTTGTTTCCCCTACAGTTTACAGAAATCTTAGAACTAAATCACCCTCATCATTCGATGTATTGTTTTCTTCCTTTTCATTGGCCGAGAGCTCACCACGTCATGCTTTAGTAACCCACGCTCTTGTGGGGAAAATGGGAGATCGCTTCCTGGTTCTTTCAGAGTGTGATTTAAATATGAAAATAAATTTGGTGATCGAATGATTAAAGAATTATTAAATCGATAATGGCAAAATAACAAGATTTGTCGGTGGCGATGCGAGCAGATCAACCATTTGCCAAAGCCGAAGAGGATGGGGAAAAGATATAAAAGGGTTCAGTTTGCCTTCTCTGTTGTTACCACCAACAATTACCACCAAGTGGAATTGCGAACGTTTTCAATGCTCGGGCCCAGTTCCGCTCAGTCAGGGTTGGTGTTACAAGCCCCGCGAAAATTCCCGCCAGTTTGGCAAATCGATACTGGCCCCATCCCTCTTGGAGAAATGCAGCGTTACGAAAGCATAATTCCACCGCCATGCTTCCGTTAGCCCCGGCTAAGTCGCGGAAGTCGGGGCCGGGATTTCTGTGAACAAGGCGTCGTTTCGGTGAACGATGTTTTGCTGTTTATAGCTGCAACCCCCGCTGTGGACTTTTTGAGGTTGTACAAAATCGCTTTTTTTGAAATGAATTTGGTCATTTCACGTTGCTGTTTTGCAAGGACGGCAAAGAAATGTAGCAAGAATTATAACGCACGTGCACAGCCATTGTTTTGCTCATTAAACCTTTTGTTTGGTGACGTTCTCGTTGCCGTTGCCGTCGTGTTTTGCGTAAGGTCCCTAATGATGTTGGGAAGCCGGCTGGGCCTTCTGGTTTCAGACAAACATCCCTGAGGAAATAAACGTATAATAATAGAACTTCGTCTCTAAATATTTGAGTTCGGTTCAGATGAAATCATGATCAAGCTCATTTTGTCAACCGCGACATCATAAGCTCGTTTTTTTTTTTGTTTTTTTTTAATTTTGCTACCCTTTCAGGCGCGTGAATCATGTTCTCCGCGCCTAATCCTCTGGGGGACGGGGTAATCGGTAAATCTGTGGGTAGGAGTGTGCCGCGGGGGCACTGAAATCCTTGCCACATACTAGACCATGATCAGCTTGATTTTGCAACCCTATTCTAGACTAGACACCAAAACCCTTACCCTATACCAGACTAGCTATCTCAGTTCAGAAACTTGTCATTGTCATTATCGTAGTCCAACATACGTCATGATCACGGCCTACAACCAATATCTTACAAAGCCACTGTCAATTTTCAATAATTTCAATTATAGAACCCCGGGTAAACAACCCTGTTCTAGACACAATTATTTATACACTGGCCACCATTTATACCCTATTATAGACCAAATTGTCTGATTTCTATACCCTATCCTAGACTAAGGTTCCTCAAAATCATACCCTTCACAGCAGCACATACCCATATCAGCTTATATATGGAAGTACCCCTCGGGGTTTGCCCGCTGGCTAACAACAGATTTTTTGTAAAGCTCTTTGGCAGTATTTCACAGATTCTTCACGCATTATTGACACTTTGAGTCTTAGATCACCCTTGCGAATTAATTATTCCCAACACTTTTAATAATCAAATGAATGCTTTGTTGACTTGCATTGTTTCATCCCTGTTTTTGTTGACATTTCAGGACAGTTCATTAGTTTGATTGTCAAAGAAGAGATTAGACAGCTCATAAAAGCATTTCTTATCGCAAACCTTTGGAGACTGAGGTCATACGCTGTTTCAACAAAATACCAAGTACGACACATCAAGATTTTCATTATAATCTTCTAGCCGAGCGGGCTAAACTAAGGTGTCAAGATTTACGCGCCGTCCCCAAACACAAAGCTAATTTGAAGGCCTACTGAGATGTATTAATCATTTTACCATAAGTAGAGGATTTATACAGCTTGGCAGAGGCGAAAAATCCTCTCATAGTGCATCTAAGTGACTGAACCAACAACAGAAACATCGGAATATTTCACTTGCTTCGCATCTTCGGTGAAAAACAAACTCAATAGAAATGAAACGTGGATCTGAGACAGCCAAGGGATTACGTCCGAGTCCAATTGCGGGGATTAGATCGATGAGGCAAGAAACAAGTACACGCGTCCCACGAGGACAAACAAGCAATGTGCGTATAAGAACAACACCCTTGACTAAGAGCACGTTAGGTTTTACAAAACATGCCACAGTAGAGCCGTCTACAAGCATTTACCAAGCAAGTTCTATTGCACATCATTGGAATAACGGACTTAACTCTTTCAAAGAGCTTATCTCGACGCCTGAAAGCAAAGGTTCTGTCAATTCTTTATATTACAGTACGAAGCTCACCTCTACAAGTGCCCCAATAATTCCTTACTCCTCATCAATTTATCAACCGACGTCGCGGGAATCTCCTGCGCGGCATAGACAAGGTAATCTATGTACATCTTGGTCATGAATATTACACTAAACAGTCTCAACACGCTTTAGTATTTTGATTAAAGTATTGTTTATTCAGTGAAACAAAGATTCTTAAAGTACATTATCCTGTCAAAAGTTTTTCATTCCTCATATATTTCTAGTGTTGTGTTTTTGTTAATTTTGACGTTATTGCATACCTTTGACGGTTTACTGAATTCAAGGACATGTTGAAGTAACGTTGCCAAGGAAATAAATTGTGTGCTACTCAAAAACGTTAAGTTAAAGTGATTCAAAATACAAAATTTTCGCAAAATCGCGGAATTTAAGTGTCGCGAAATATGCGCACCTCAAAATCACGATATAAACGTGTCGCGAAAATATGTCTGTCTGTTGTGTCGGAAACGATTTTGCTTACAAGCGGAAATTAGGGATTTGGAGCAACAAGAGAGTGTTTTTATTACCGCAATCCAACCCTCTAAGCTTGTTAACACATGTTAAAGCAATTATCTGACCCAATTACCGTTTTCGGTTTCACAGCGATGCGGCTGATTATCAAATGAGTAATGCGCAAATCACGGGAAGGGGGTACTCGCCTATCACAGGACACTCACAAGTCTCGCAGGCAACTTTATCGCTTTTTCTCTCCTCTCGTTTGACGATCTTTGACTGACAACGTGTTGGTGTTGCATGATCATTCTTGAACTTAACTCTACAGGCTGAACCATCTCTGTATGTTTTTGTTTCGTTCATGATTTGAGCTTGAAAACATCATGTCTTACTGATGTCTCAACATGTCTTAAATTCTTCAAATTTTCAATACCTTTTTTATCGTCATTTTTATGTTTTTTAGTGTTGTTTTTTTGGGTTAACTTTAAACAAGTTCAAGGAAATTTAGAAAGTGGGAGAGAAATTCATGTTGTCTACTATGACGAATTTGTATGAGGTATTTTGGGCCCCAGATAATTCGCTGAGGCATTTCAGAATGTTATATTTTATTAATATTAATATTGTTGCTGTGAAGAGTTGTATTTGGAGCTCGACGCAAAAATGATTGGAATATAAATGTTCTCCGCGGTAACTTTTTAATTCTACTAAAGTTTTTAAAACATTAGTAACATTACACATAGTCGATGATCAAATGTAAATTCTATGTAATGACTTTCAACTTCTTTTTGTAGAGAATTAGTTTCGAACTGAAGACAAATAAATTGACAGTTTGTACTTACCTCTTGCCTGCTTGCTTGATTACTAGATTGAGCATACGACATATCCAGGCCGCGAGTTACGCCTCGCCTTTGTTACAATAGTTCCTAGATAGGAAAGGATTAATGTCTGACTACAAAACCTCTCATCCATCTGTTGATGGCTTCCCTGCAGGTTTATCAAATGAACTATTGGCTGGAGTAGTGGCCGGAGGATTGACACTCTTGATTTTGATTGGTTTACTTCTGTTGGCGGTGATTTTTAAACGGTAAGCCCTTGTGATTTTTCAGGCCCAGTCCCCCCTTTCCAGTTCATCTGTTTAATGGTCGTAAAATCACACATAATGATCATTATGCTTTGCTGTGCTAAGAGACTGAGCCCCCGATTTTCGCTCCAGAAGTTGCCTAGTAACATGACGTCACAGCTTTCCTATTGGTTAGGCTGTTCCTTTGTGACTGGACAATCGAAACTTTCCTGCACGAATGACTGCACAGATGATGTTTGTGGGGGAAAGGTTTTTTCCCTATCGTTAGCAATAACATTGCAGTCATAATGAAATTTTAAAATATATGTATATATTTAAAAATCTGTATGGAATTTCAAACTGAAACTTCTTGCTGTGAATTAAAGTTTAAAATCACTAAATAAAGCTGACAAAACTTTGTCTGATGCTGATTAACAATCTTTACATCGTGCCTCTAAGCAATATGAGCGATTTTTGGTCAATACAACCTGTTTTCTTTTCTGGTTACCAAAGCAAGTAGAAGAGTTGACATAATTCAGGCTTGTAGCGTTTGACTTGTTTCAAAGATTGCTCAATGTTCACCCCAGAACGGCTTTTGTCCCCACTCTACCTTGTCTTCCTGACAATTAGATAACAGTAGCAACGTTTATGTGGAATGCAATCACACTTACCCTGCTTCTTTGAGGAATTAGCAAGAAAATATATATACTACTTTGAATTCCCGCCATCAATCCGGGTATCGCATTTTCAACCTTTTCCCAGGGTACTGTATAGTAAATGATTCTCTATACTGTACAGGATTCTCAAGACCCTCGATCGAAGCTTTATTAGAACTGGGCATGTTCTTCAGGCCCCGTCCGTGACACTACGCTGGAGGAATTTGAAACCGTAACAGTCGCCGTTCGTTTTGGATTTATGTTAAGGAAACCTCGGTCAAGAAATCACATCATTACCGTGACTTCATCATTTTCGAAAAGCTCCGTTTTCAAAATGTTCCACACTTAAACGCAAAACCGTTTTCAAATTCCTCCGGTTCAGTTGAATTAGAGCGTTTTCGAAAAGCTCCCTTTTCGCAACGGATTAGTGTGGACAGTAGGCCTGACCATAGAAATAAAGCTGCTTTTCGAATTTCTCAGTCATAGTGTGGACAGGACCACAGTGATTTTCACTTTCATTTATGCAAGAGGTTTTAGTTCGAAATTCCATAGAAACTATTATTTTTAAGGTCTCATTTAAATATGCGAATATTATGCCTTGGTCTCCTATAACGTCACCTATTATTTTAAATTTAATTTTATTTTAATTCTAGTCGCAAAACAGACGGCCTTGTTGTCGCCCAAAGCAACACAGAAACCTCCTTCGACAATCTGGGTTTCAATGGAGGACGGAAAATCTCCGAATACATGGATCTAACTGAACTGGAACTTGTCCGAGTTAAAGTGAGTAACACTGTGAAACGGAAAATCTCCACATTCACCAAAGATGATCAGAAAACTTGCCGGGTGTCCTGTGGCCGTCTCGAGTTGGTTGAGGTCCCTGCGAATACAAATATTGATGACGATATATTGTTAACGGCTTGGGTTTAACGAACAAACCGCAACCCACTCCGACTAGCTCTCTTTGTCAGACTATGGTCTGCGAGGGACTTGACAAATCAGTTGGCTTTTTAGAGGAACTAGATATGCTGTTCAAGCTACGCACAGGTTCACATCGAAGTATTGTAAGACTCGTACTGGTACAAGTCTGGGCGTTCACACTACGCTGGAGGAGTTTGAAAACGGCGATTTCGCCCTGAAAATGCATCAAATGTTTTCCGTCCACACTACGCCGGAGGTATTTAAAAACGCAACAATCACCGGTCATTGTGCTTTATTGTTTAACTAAAACTCGGCAGAAGAATATCATGATTATTGTAACGTCATCGGTTTTGGAAAGCTTCGTTTTCAAAATGTTTTCCGTCTACACTAGAACAACGTTTCCAAATTCCTCCGATTTCGAAAAGCTCCGTTTTCGTGACGGACAAGTGTGGACGGTAGGCCTAACCAGAGAAATAAAGCTGCGTTTTCAAGTTCCTCCTTCGTAGTGTGCACGGGGCCTGAATAAACCTGCCATTTTAACTGCATCGTTTACAAACATGATCATATGCGAGTACAGAATTTGCTTGTCTTTGTTTTAATTTTAAGATATTAAAAGTAACCTTCCTGTTCTATCTACATTTGACCACCTTAAAAAAGAATACCATAGTCAGGTTATTTACTCGAATAAGCGCCGTACATTAATAATCGACGCCCTAACAACGCGATGCCTTTTGATCGAAGCACTTATATCAGCTTAATCTCTGGAGAGGTGAAGTAGCGTCTTGACTCCGGTCAGGAAAGAGACCGTGGCCGACATTTGATGCTTTACACTGGGTGGTTTTGACTGTTGTTGCTTTCTTCAGTGAACTAAAAAGAGGAGTTGTGTTTTATTGAAAAAAAGTTTCTTACTTAGTTCAGTAACAGGCGCCGCCCCTTTAATCTCGTGCAGAGGCGGCTTTTGGTATTTTTCGACCAAGCGCAAAGGATCAAGGGCACCGCCCTTTCCACGTTCACGTGCACCTACGAAAACTGAAAGCTCGGCCTAGAAAAAGAGGCCCCTGGGTACGATGCAGGAAAGAGTCCTACCCACCCAGTATGCATTGTGTACTCAAGCACGTCAAGCAATTTTTCCTCTCCAACTTCCTTTACAGACATTTTACGACTCGTCTTTTGTTTTTTTTTCCAAAACGTTCGTGGCGAATGGAAATACTTTGAGAGGAGCCATCCCCTTCTGCGAAGGACTACATTCCGAATAAGAACCCCGTTTAAAAGTTTGAAAAGTTTCAAACAACATTATAAGGAAAATCATCAAAGAACTCTGGCTAATCACATGTTTGATGTAAGAGCACGTCAGTAAACAGCAGTTATAGAGAATTTGAGAAAGTTGACGAAAAGTACCCAAAGTTTAAAAAATCGAATACCATTCGATTTGGTTATGAACGGTTTCTTCCCACCCCACCCTGTTGTAATTATTCAAGCTTGATGAATGATCTGAGTTTTGAAAGCCACGGTCAAGTTCCAAAGTGGTAGGATAATCAGTTTTATGCTGATTTATTAGACTATGGACATGTAGCTGGGCTCTGCTATTTCAAACTCCCAGGAAAGAAAAGTTCAAAATGGTGGGCCACTTCAAAATTATCCAATTCAAAATTGCTGACAGTAATAGCTAGTGAAAATCAGAAGGAAGAAATGGGTTTCAGTTCACTGTGACAGGGAGTTTGAAATAACCCAGCAAGTCTGAATTAGTGGGGTCCAGTAACCAACAGAAATGATTTTAGCAATTTGCTCCCAGGTCCTACTCATGTAACACTGGCCAAATCAAACCTTAGTTAAGAGAGAGGAATGGTTATGAAGCCCAACAACAAGTGTTTTTGCCTTGGCCAGGTAGGTAACAACCAGGTATTGCTTAGGTGCCTATTCAAGAGATAAAGTACCACTTATTACATTTTGCTGTTCTAGCCATGTTGTGGTGCATCTGGTCAATAATTGATGACAGATGACATCAAAATGTGGTAGAAAAAAAAGTGTCACAAGATTTTACAGTAGGTGAGCCACTCATCACTGATGTTCTTATGTGTTCTGTGAAAATTAGCTAAAATTATTGAAGATGCACAGCAATTTGAATCTGTTTGTTTTGTATAATAAATTAATAAAGAAACAAACAAAATAAATGATATCATCTACGTGTCTGTCCCCCAATTGATCATAAATCAGAGCCAATCAAAATGGGAGAATAATTTGACAGATTATATAGAGTCATACTGTGAGCCTGGGCTATTCCTGTCTTTATAACAAGCAAGTCAAAAGCTTGTGTTCTACGTACTTTTAGCTAGGGGACATTTTATATTTCACCATGTTTCATCCTGGCTGTGGCCCTTCTATATTTTCTGGTATTTTATTTGCTAAATAGAACAGTGAAAAGCAACTCTGTACGAAACATCTTTATTCATGCAACAATGACAGCTCACATGATGGTCTATGTACAAGTGGATATTATCACTTGAACTCATGCAAGAGTCACTTTAGGGTTAGCATCATGAACGGCACACCTTTGTGAGTTGTACTAAATAAGAATATACTGTCAACATTGTGTAATTCAGACAAATTTACACCTCGGTCTAAAGTTGCAAGTTTCTTTACCAGAAATGCATAAGAAATTAAGTAAAATTATGTTGCAATATGTAATAAATTACATAATAAATAAATTTATGTAATAAATTATTATATAATAAATTATGCTGCAGTAATTTATTATGTTGTAATAAGAATTCAAAGTTATACATTACAGGAAGTGGCGTGCATTATTTTCATGGAATATGAACTGAAAAGAAAGTTAATGTTGGCCCCTGGGAAATTTCTACTTTTAGAGGCTTGGAAATGCTTTTTCCCACATTTTCCAGAGCAAGCTTCGTAAATCAAATCAAAGAAAAAATTGAGTATATTTTAGCAACTTGTTTTTTTATGTGACTGTCAACCTTTGGGATAATATATATTGATAGTACTACAGACTAGCTTTAAAAGGTGTATACCAGCATAGGGTGAGATATCTCCCTTTCAGATTAAAAAATTCACAACGTTGTAGGAAGAACTCTGTCATACCAGCTGACCTAATTATTTAACAATAAATGTATTTATAAATACCACATCACTATTGTTAGATTTCTAGAGGTACACACGTGTGTGTATCATGCCTTTTAACTGTAATTCTTAATTTTGTATTCAGTTGTGTGGATGCACCCCTATCTCTTTCATGTAAAAATTACACATACCAGGCTAAGTAGCACTCTGACACCAGCTAGGCCTTTGTCACTACTATAGCTGGGTATGGAGTAGCACGCTCCACTTTCATTGGCCACACTTGATGGCATGACTTGTGGGGTCTTGTGTCTGGTAGCCAATATTTAATCCAAGGTGCACCCAACAAACTTAGTTTCATTTCCAGTTAAACAATTTATCTACATGAAAAGAGACTTTTTAATATGTTTTCAATCTAGCCTCCTCTTAGCACTCAGCTCACATAATGGAGCAGTACAAAAAAAAAAAACTTATGGGAAAAAGTCATCTTTTCATCTAACCTTACTACTTTTTTTTCATTCGCCATTCTTCACTGCTACCCAACCAAACAAATGCTTAGAACAGGCTTTTTTCTGTGTCCTCCAAGGCATGGAATATCCCTTGTTGTTATACAGTGAACATTATTATCTCTTGATCTCAGTTAATTGTGACTTTCTGTCACCAGTGACACACTGGTTGAGGAGAATATTGTACATGTATTTTGATATTCTTGTCCTCAGAGCCCACGATCCTTCTGGCCTGCGGAAAGGATCGAGAGCTCTGGGCTGCTCCAACAACAGAAGTCTGCAATTCACAGACTTCCCGTCAAATCTAGCAAATCTGATTGGCTGAGAATACAAAACGAATACTCTGCGCATGCTCAAAAAATCGGGTCCAGCCAGAGCCCTTGATCCCTGCTGCAGGCCAGAAGGATCGTGGGCTCTGGGGACGAGAATGGTATTTTGATTATTAAATATTAATAAATAAATCATCGTTAATGTCCTTCATTTTGGTAGTATCCCTGCTAAACGTTTTAGTGTCTTCACAAGCTCTCTCAGGAATAGAAGCAATCGGTACGATGGAGAGTGCACCTCAGGCTCTGGAGTATTGACCCCCTGTTCTCTCTCTAAAGCATTTTCGACAGCATCATCTGAGGATGACACTGATCTGTTAAGGACAGCTCTGGGTTGAGTTAAAGACAACTTCTTGTCCTGAGTGAGGATCATGGCAATTTGACGAAGCACTCGGTCACCCACTTCCTCTGGTAAGGGTTCCAACTCACATACGGTAGTTACCAGGCATTCCAAAGTATCTCGGTCACCTCGTTGTAGCTTCTTCACCGCTTCAACTGGGTCATCAATATTTTCTTCTAATAGTGAAACTTCTTTCTCACTGAGAACAGGTTCCACTAAGCTTCCCAACCAAGCCCACAACAACCGAGTTAGAACCCAGGGATCACTTTCAGTGTGAACTTCCTCCCAGCTGTCTGAATTGTTGAGTTTTCGCTTGATTCTCTCTGTTCGACTGTGAACACTGCTATCAGCACAGGCACTTGATGCCAGAGACTTTGCCACTTGGATTCTGTCATTTGTTGCTGAAAGTCTCTCATTTTGCTTCAAAGAGGAAAGGACACTACTGATACCTTTTTCTGCTGTGTTGTTACTTTTGGCTTCAAGACTTTCACCCCATTTCTTTTTCACTTTTCTTTTTTTCTCTGTTTTTTTCTTTCTGCCTGACAGATTAAGTGGTTCCAGTTTCACATGATGAAACGTTCTTGGACTAGAATGTATCACCACTGGCTCAGAACCACGCCTTAGATCAGCTCCTACCTCAGGGGGTTGCAGCAGTCCACCATCCAATGAGCCTTCCCCATAATGATCAAAGCGATCCTTCTTTGCATTATCTTCTTCAAACAAATCACAGCTTTCAGTACGATGAACTTGTGAAGATTCCAATGGTGGAAGACAAGAATCTACATAAGGGTTATGTCGCAAGGAATGTGCAACATTGTCTGACAGAGATGTTTGAAGACATTCTGTATCGTTTACACTTTCTCCATCCTTACTAATATCACTTTCATCCACTTCTGCAAACACGGCTTTCACTTCCTGGGAGAGAGCCCATGTTAAGGGATCATTTTCCCCTTTCACACCTGCGACTTCTAATAGTCGACAGCAACAGACGTAAACCAGTTTGGGGACATGTTTGAGCATTCGAGCCTCCATACCATGCAAAACAAGCCTCTGACGTTTGAGGTACTGTTGTAATGTAAATGGATTCGCACTGGAAGCACAGGACGAGTAGACAACCCAAAGATGATGTAGAAAGTTGGTGAAGTCAATGACACATTGAATCTGGCCTCGAGTCTGTACAGCTTTAGGTCTGTTTGACCGAACTTTGTGTATAGCTTCCTCGGCGCCGATTCTCTCAGAAAACACCAGATAACAAGCTATGAGAACTCCAGTTCTGCCAAGCCCAGCATGACAATGAACAGCAGCCTTTCCTTCCTTCAGAGCAAATGACATAACCTTTACCATATCGAGAATGGACTCCAAAGATCGAACACCATAATCATTCCATCCAAAATTGTAGAAGAAAATGTCTTCCTTCATGAAGTCTTCTGGGACGTAAGAAAAGCCACTAACAGGCTCAAGGCCAAAGCCGCAGCTGCTATGTTCTCCTGGATGCTGTAGGTTAATAAGCGATTTAATTCCCGTTTGGGAAAATTGTCCGATGACGTCAAATTTCTTGATAACTTCTGTGGAGGGCCGAGCAGTCGCCAAGATATCAGGAGTAACCCATGAAGAATATAATCCGTTGATCGCCATTTCTTTGCTTTTCATCTTGGCAGGGTTTTCATACTTGCACTGCTTTCCGCCACAAAACATCGAGCATTGGAGGGCACCCGGTGCGACATGCCGAAAGTGCTCAGAAATGCGCGAATATTTCGGTCCGGCATCTTTCTTCGGCGATTCCCCAAGAGTCCATTTTACCTCTCCAGTAGAACTACCTTTATTTTCATCCATTGATGTTCAAGTTTTCAAATTTAGAAACTAACAGCAGTGCCTCCTAACCCTATCAGAGTTGAAATCATTACTTTTCCGCAATGCTACAAAGTAGCATTTTACATATTTTATTGGTGTGGGAGTCTGGTTACCAAGGAAGCACTCAGGAACCGCGCCAACTTCCGTATTCGGAGCCTGCGATTATTTTGATTTGCCCGAAGATCTATGGGAGGTATGTCATATATGAGAACACATTTTGTCCTGGTACGTATATGGAAAACTTTTTTATCAAAGACTGAAACTGAAAGAGAAGTATCATATGCAGCAAATTTGCAGCTGCAAAGAAAGAGAACCAGAAATAAGATGTTTTTCCAGCTTTTCTTTGCAAATCCAGAAGTTGCTTTCAATCAAATAAAAAATATTTTGCCTTTCCATGGGCATGTCACACATAACCAAAATTATTTCACATCTACACAAAAATTTATGTGCTCACTTTTCGCCTATGTATAGAGATACATTCCACATATCAATACTTTCACATCCTCCAATCAGTTGAGACTGCAATGGTTAAGAAAATATGTTGTGGTCTGTGGAAACATGACAGCTGATGCATTAAATCACGGGTAGGAGTTAAAATTGCAGAAATTTGATTTACAGATAGCAGCACCCAACCACAATGCTGAAAAACAGACAGACTTGACTAGAACACTAAAATTAATCAGAAAGTAACTTGTATTAAGCGCAAAGTAAGACAATTCAATAATATCATGGGTGAAAACATTACTCCCTAATTTTGGTGCGAAATTTCAGCAAAATTTGAATTATGAAATTGCCATGGCAACAAATTTAACACAAAATTCCTCTAAACACGTAAAAAACCTCACAATTGTAAGCATAATCTGCCATCTATGATATTAATGGGTAAATATCAAATGGCATACTCTGGAAAATAGGAAAGAATTTCACTTGCGTTTTGCCAAAATTCTAATAATTACCTTCACCTAAAGGCTTGGGAAATTATAAGAATTTTGAAAATGCACACATAAAATTATTTCGTAAATAGGCCCTTTGCAGCTAAGCCATCACGTGACCTACTTTCATAAACTTATGGACTAAAACTTAACGAAAGCCAGAAATAGAAAAAGCATGTCTAAAGTATCAAAATTGCCAAGTTTGAGGCTCCTGTCATAAAAGAATGAGATTTTATGATGGTCTGAATTTTTTTTTCTTTTAAATAAGATTTGTATGGAACAAGTTGTTGGAGAGCATGGCCTTACTCTCCAGGAACATTTTCCATACAAATCCTCTAAATTTCGGAAAATTCAAACCATCATATAAACTTACTCTTTAATGCCAGGGGCCTCAAACTTGGCCATTTTGGTATTTTCGATATCCTCTTTCCATTTCTGGTGTTCTTTGTTATAGCCCATAATATAGTATAGCCCATAATTTTTTTGGACAAATTTGGTCACATGATCCCAGCTGCAAAGGGAGTATTATTTCACTCATCACCATTTTGATTACCCATAATTGAGTGTTGGCAGTGGTGATGGTATGGGAAAATGTTACATGATGTAAATAAAAAAGCCTGTATCTACTGACTGAGTTCAAAAATCTCTTTAATCCAACTAAGATTGACATAGTTAATTATTACTAGTATATTTACAGTCACTTGCAATCTGCATCAAGCTATGCCACTTACACCAATTAAATACCATTTAATACTGTTTATGTCTGATACCTGCCCTGAGATTTTGCCAATGAATGACAGCAATAATCATTGTGATTCATGTCAATAAATAAATATTTGTTGCAAAACTATGGCATTTTCATATTCTTCCTTTTAGTGTTTTTTCTTGTATACTCTGAAACAATAAATAATGCGCAATATTCTACAGTCATGCAACTGTGGGAGCCAGCCATTATTGTTGAATCCACAGTAACTATGAGAAACTAGGCACAGGCTTTCAGTAGTACAGGTAGGATTGTTTGGACAACCCACAGCTGGTGAGAAAGTGGTGAATGATGGAGGGCACATTAAACTAAGATCTATAATTTTCAGGAAAAATTCTGCTCTGTAGATTGGTAACCCTTCAAAGTAAATACATTTTGGAATGAAGCTTATACGTTAGTATACCATGGTTAGAACTCCTCATCCAAAGACCTAACTTTCTTTGGTTTAGTAAGCTTCTGCAACATTTCATCCCCTACACTTGATGTAAACCTCTGTGTAACACTATCAAGACCTGAGGACATTGCTAGATCATAAGCAGTTTGACCAGCGTCATTTGCAACATTGGTCCGTGCACCTAACCCTAACAGTGCATCAATGCATTTGAGTCCATCTGCACCTTGAAGAACTGCTTCATGTAGAGCTGTATTTCCTTTGGCAACACTCTTAGTGTTGAGTTTTGCACCTGCGTTCACTAGTGGTGGAATACTTTCTGCATGCTTATTCACAGTTGCAAGAATGATGGCTGGGATGCCATCAGATGATTCACATTCTGGATTCGCTCCCTCATCAAGCAGTCTTCGTACTTCTTCATCTCTACCTTCACCTTTAGGCCCAATCTCCTTGAGTAACAACTTGTCCTGTTCACTAAGTTTAACTTTATCAGTCTCTTTTCCTTTCCTTTTCTGTTTCTTTCCCTTAGCTGTTGTTCTCAAGCCATTTTGGGTTTGTTTTCTGTTTGCTCTTAACTCCTCCTTGCTCCCTGACAGATTGAATGCCCTCAAACTTGAAGAAATAGCTTTCGATTTTTCTTTCCACATTTCCTTGCCATTTCTCCTGGCAAAGGTCACAGTTAACGTGACCTCTTCGCCATTGAGGTCTTCATGAATAGTCGCAGTGATTATTTTGCCCAGTCTTGGTTCACCAATGGTAGATCTGAAGTCTGGATTGTTTTGTGCATGTGCGCGAAGGTGCGAACATACATGGTCCATCTGTTGGCGCCAGAAACCTTTACCAGGACTAACAGCTGCAAGTGCTGGTCGACGGTCTCTTGAAGCTTCAAGGCGGGTTCGCTCATGAGCATCCATCTCAATTTGGGATTGGATACTAGTTGCTGAGGGAAAGAACAGGCCTACTGTAGAAGTTGCTGTACATAAGGGAAAAAAACAATTTCTTGATATCAGCTCATATGTATGACTTGACACATGCATACTGACTTCAAGGGCAATCTGTGTTCCATAAAGAGGGCAAGCAATTTCAAAACTCACAGTCACATGGTTAATGTTAGTTGGCACTTAATAGTACTGTACAAAACCATCAACATTTTGGACAGAACCACTTTAGCTAGATTTGATGCTGATAAACATATCTTATTAACTAAGCACAAGGGACATACTGGGAGAATATTGGCCCAAGGCATTGACAGTATGGACTGAGCACTGTGAGAATGAGAGCCGATATTCTCCCTGTACAGTACCAAGCAAACTTGGTTGATAAGAGATTTGTCACACAAAGTGAAATTACCCAAATTCTTTGAAAGTGATCTTGCAGGATCATTTGGGACAGTGGCTGGTCCAATACTTAGAGAACATTGGACCAGCAATGGAGCAATCTGATTGGTTTATTTTTAGTTATTGGTCCTCTGAACTAACTTAGTCATGTAGTAATAATTATTATTACCTTTATCTGCTGTTTCTGCTGGAGTCAAAGGGATAGAAACTGGCAACCAAGTTGCACTTTCCAATCTACCCACTGTGTCACGAATGTTGCCTCTTTCAACAACTGTTCCAATCACACTTCCTGGACTTTGCCGTGATATCCTTGGCGGCGGTTCAATAGTACATCCACATGTATTACAGAACCTGGCAAAAGGACTGTTTGATGCCTGACACTGAGAGCAGATGAGGGGACTTTGGTAAGGTTGAGGTTTTGATCCACACCAGTCACAGAAACGGGCATCACTGCTGTTTACACGTGAACACTTGGAGCATGTCATGAGGCTGCTAATAGAGTCCTTAGGCATTGGGGGAGCACTTGTGCCAGTAAATATTTGTTTTGCGTTGTATGGAAGCTTGGCTTCACAGGTAACACAAATTTTCAAGTCAGGTGGATTCCCTGTACCACATACTCTACACATCAACTTGTGCGCTAATTTCTTGGTGGCTTGTGGTTGACGCTGAGGTGAAAGAGGTGCTTCGCAAATGATGCAAGTAGGAGTGTTCAGTGGCACCATTGAGTGACAGGAGATGCACATACCAAGCTGCCCACCCTCAGGGGGTGGAAGTCTTGATGACGGCAATGGTGGAATGGGAGACCCACATTCAGAGCAGAATCTTGCATAAGGATCAGATGACCTGGGTGCTAGACAGTAGATGCACTTCAAAAAATCTGTCTGCTGCTGAATCTTGCTTGCTTGAATCCTGTTCTCAGGACCTCGTCTGTCCTTCAACACCCCATCAACCTGACTAAGAGACTGATCTGGCGTACCTAATGTTGCTTGATCTGAACCAAACCTTGATGCTGTAAACCTTGCCTCACTGCGGGGTTTCCTGAAATCAGATCCTCTGACATTTTCCCACTCATCAGGTGTTGATGTAAGAAATCGCTTAGAGCTACCATCTGTCCCCCAAGCCTCTGAAGTTTTCAGTTTGGAACCTTTGGCGTTCTCAAGAATTTGCCCAAACAAAGTCCCAGATGATTCCCTTAAATTCCCAGTGGATGAAGACATGCTTTGTTGAAGCTCGGAGACATTGTCCTCGGCATCTAATGCCTCTTTCCCTTCTCGTTCTTCCACCATGAATGTCTTAGTTACAATGGAACTTTCCCTTGTTCCATCGCTCGAGGTCGCTAAAGCTTTCACGGTTCGTTTTCCTGGCCCTAAAACAAAAGGCCTGTTATACTTGTAGGTGCACTTTATGCCAATTTGTTTAAAAGGTTCAGGCTTCATTCCGTTGATTGTGTAATAAATCAAAGTATCTGGAGTTTCTGATCGCAGCTCGATGGGCGTGTGAGTGTCTATTATGTTCTTTCTTCCTCCCACTGGAACTCGCAACGGCATAATGCTAGGCACTCTGATCATTCCCGCCGTCATCTTGGAAGTTTTTGCTTTGGACAGCCGTTAAACTGCAAACTTTTAGTATTGTTTCTTGGATCTTAATGGAGACAATGGTTCCTGAAAATTAACCGATGTGTGCAAGACGATGATAAACAGTGATTTCCAGAGAGAAATGTCAACAGTTTATAGTTTGAGTTGACCCGTTTGCCCTTTTCGCCGCCATTTTGCAAGCTATCCCAGAGTCATTTCGCGCTTCGAAAGAAACAAGTCTACGTTTCTATAGCAACAGATCAAGTAAGTCGGCCATGTTGGAAAGTTGAAAAAGTCTCCTCGCGAGAAGGATAAACAATCCAAGGTTTATATTGAGATGTAAATTGAAAATTTGTTTATCAAGATTGAATTCTTAAAAGACTTTTTAAAGGAACTATGGAAAGCTGAAGCACAGCGAGAGTTAACTACTGCAACAAATTTGTAAGCAAATTCAACTTTCTGAACTTTGCATCGCTAACATGTCTTCTTCCACGAAACACAACAACAGCCCGGCAATGGACAAGTCATGGTTTCAAGACACAAAGACTGGCAACGAGAAACAAGCCCACTATTTTGTGCAAATTCGCAAGCTTCAGGACGAACTTATTCACCGTGAACAGCACAATCTCATCAACGCCATGGAACGTTTAAAACAACTCACGTACCCTCGAAAAAGGCCAATGATTCGAAATTTCGACATCAATACTTCCTCGGATCCTCCTTCTATGCAAAACTTCCCCGCAAGAAATTTAAACTTGAGGAAAGAGGCGAAACACAAGGCCATACAAGGAAAGGAACAGTCTGAGATAAAACCTCTGTCTGGAAAACCATTGATCAGCAAACCCAGTGACAAGAAACAGGCTTCATGTTACCATCATTTCTTTGTAATGCCTCCACTTCTTAGTGATAGAGACATTGCAAAGATTGTGCATAATGCAAACACTACCTTCCCCTCAGAGGCATCCACTTACCTTCTTCAACCGCATTTGCCGTCTATACCTAATGTTGGGCGCAAAACAACTTTTATGGTTGATAATAGGTTGAAGCTCTTGACACTAGCTGAATCCGAGTTTTGTGATCTGGAAGAAGGTAGTGTTAGTGGAATGAGAAAACATTTGCATACCGGGAAATCACAGCGAAGGAAGAAAAGTCCCACATCCAAATCGCGTTTAGATGACCACACCTCTAGTGCAAATATATACAAGACAGGTAGAAAGAATGTTTTGACTTTTGATGTTGACCCAAATGATCCAAGTCTTTTTTCCCATTGTGTTGGGGGTGAGAAAGAAGAAGAGCACTATGAAACGACACCATTACCACCACCCAACTCTAGACCAAGCTCGTCTAAATCAAGGTCTAGTCACCGAGGTGAAGGTGAAGTTATTCAAGGGGATCATCTAAAGGTGGACTCCTCCAAGGCTTCTGATACAGACCACAATGAGAGTGTCGCTGCCAAAGACACAACAGCTGCAACAACAAATGAAGGCAATGTTGCTGCAAAGGAGGGAGAAATGTCCAAAGTGGACACAGAAGTTAATATAACTGCAGATGATCATCGATTGCCTGATACTCTGGATTTGTCATCAAATTTAGCTCCAGTTGAACGTAAACAAGATGATTCTGATCAAGTCAGTGAAAGTGAAGGAGCAGTGGATATTGCTCAGCCTATAGTGACAATCACAAGTAAACCAGCGTCAGTTGATGAGGGCGAGACAGACCAGGGGAATTGATGGAACTAGGCTAGGTCAATGGGCATTTCTGTCTGAAAATGTTTTGAAGTGATTGCACTGATCATAAAATATGAAACAAAACTTATAGAAGCTATGCCATAGATAGCACATCTTGAAAAATTTAGCCTAAATTTTTCAAGTTTGCCATTTGTCTGTCAAGTGTTGCAATTACAATGTAAGACTTGTACAGAGTGTGTCACACCCTGCCTCTGTATTTCTCAGTTTTAGCAATCCATGTTTCTTTTTTGTTTTATTTTATTTTTTCATTTCTTTAGCATTTTTACTGCAGTAAACTTTCTGATGTTTCCATTACTTACTTTGAAGATAACTTTGTTAAACAAAAATCAACACCACGAGAACTTATTCCAAATGCTGAGACATAGCTCTTTTAAAAAGAAATCAAGAATTACTCAAATTAGTATAATCGTAACTGAATGTCTGGTCAACTACCGAATTCAAGTTGACTGATGTTTGTATCAGTCAGAAGTTTATCTGCAAGTATTACTTTCAAATTATTTTAGGTTGTTGTGTAACTATTGTTCATGCATGTGGCTTCCTTAAATTTATATGAAAAAGTTGTTTTGTAAATTGTAGAGGAAAACAACTATACGATGTAGATAGGGTGGGAAATGAATCTGAAAAATGCTCTTGAATATACATGTAAGTTTGAATCCGTATGAGACAAGAGTACCCTGATTTTCTTATCAAAGTAAGGGAAATTAACATATTTTATAATAACAAGTGTTACTGAAGGTGTATCTTTAGTTATTAAATTTACCAAATGTAAGGTACATATATATCTTTTTATACAGCCCTTAAAATCTTCAGTTTCAGCCTAAAAAGAACCATAAATTATACAATATATTTAGTGTATTCAAAAACATGTCCTTACCATATTTTCCATATATAGTGGTACAAACATTGATGATATTTATATGGGTTTGTTATTTTTTACTTCTACAACATAGAAGTTATTTTTTGAAATGTAAATAGTAGTAAATTATAAAAAGGTGTTTTTCAGCATCAAAGAAATAAAAATGAATTTAGCAAAGATCATGGTATGGAAGATTAATATTATTTTTCACTCAAATTATGCAACTGGTCCTGTTCTGGAAAGAGCTTACAATAAGGGAGGTCTTGAGACTTGCATGTGTCTGAAAGTGACAATGACTTACATGAAAACAAAAAGTCGATTTTTTTAAACTTTTTGTCCCCCAAAAAATAATTATCTGTGTCTTCTTCAAAACCGCGTCTACCATACATTCAATTGTGTGCTATTTCTAACTTAGTATTTATTGTGGACAAGACTTTGTTGATAGTTTTTGAGTACAGTTTTCTCAACAAAAACACTGCAAGTAACTGAAAGGACACAAACATGTTTTCATTTTTCCCAAAAAAATGTTACCAACAAATAACAATTTTTTTACACCAATGGTATTAGCCTCTTCTATGCAAAAGCTAGATATACTCGTTCACTGCAAACAAGAAAACTGATGTATCATTTTAACTTCTTTTGTCAACCTTGGTCGGCCTCGGCGTCCACAAAAATGAACTAAAGAAAGGAAACAATTTTTTCCCGTGCCCACCCGAGCCAATTTTTATTTCCGCACCACACCTCCGATTTCTCCCACAATGCTCTTGGATGCGCAGTGGGCAGATCGCCATCTTGGTTATTGGGATCTCGGAAGGCTTTCGCAACAGTACTTTCTCTTCTTTTCGGGAAACCGTCCTGCGATCCAAGACAAAAACTACTTAGTTTTGAAGAGATTTTTTTTAACTTCAAGATGACGGGACGGCAACCCGCTTGTGTCATTGACAATGGAACGGGGTTAGTGAAAAGCTGTAAAAGTTGAAGCTGCAAGTGATTGTAAAACATATTTTCACTTCAAGCAGGCAGCTACAGCGTTTGTTTTTCGATAGTGGGTGTTATTTTCTTTTATTACTCCTCATCTAAAACCACATATATTTATTTGTAAATCTCTCAAACATACAAGTGTTCCTGGAGGTCTTAATCTGCAAAAGCCGTGTTTGTTCAATGTACATATTTTCAGTAGATTAACGTTCTATGATTTAGACATGGGTCAATCCCAAAAATTCCTTTTTGCATAAAGTCATGTAGGATTTTTAAATACTTGACATGTTGAAACTGCTTTTAAAAGGAAACCACTACACTGTAATGGCTGTTTAGGGCACTCCTTACCCTAAAAATATATCTATTTGTTGTTTGTTTTGTGTTCATGTATGTAAGTGTATATCTGAGAAAGTGCTGTGTACATGAAACTATAATCAAACCTTCCATAAGCAAACACCCTTGGGACCAGGAAAAGTGTCTGTTTAATAGAGTGGTCAATTAATGAGGGGCTAAAAATGTAGTTTTTTTACTTGTATGTGTCTTACTGTCTACTTTAGGGAGGTGTCTGCCATCTGTAGGTGTCTGTTAGAAGAGTTTCAACTGAGCTAGAAGTTATTTTAACATTCAAAATTGTGTTTCACAGGTGTAGTTTTACCACTTATAGTAGAGCAGTTTCCTTGAGACAGCTTGGTAACCAAACAAAGTAAAACTTTAGCAGTCTTTGCAGTAGAAATTACATATCCTGTTAAGGTCATTCCCCAGTATTGCATTGCGCATCCCTACTGCGCATAATTTCATGCGTAATTAGCGCACGCACATTAAAAAATGGCGGCTTTCTCTTTACGGCTGAACTCGCCGTAGAGTTAAATATTCATTTTCTTGCAAACGAGTATGGTGACCTATCATTTTTTCTGTTGTTTTGAATTGAGTAATAAATTTCTCTGTGTAATATAAATTTGGACCAATTCTCAGTGTAGAACAAAAAGCAATCGTTGGAAACATGAATTTAGCAAGCAATCTTGATTTATTGGGTATAAACAAGGTGCTGTTGCTCCTTATCGAACGTGGGGACCCCTCATTTTTATTTCAAAATTTAAGTTCCCACAATATAAACAATCAGTAGGCAAATTTTCACAAAAATCTCAGAGCAGGTTCTATTTCAGTGGAATGACCTTAAACTGATCAATCACAGGGCACATAGTAATTAAGAGATACTTTCTTTACTCTTCAAGGTATACAAAAATGGGTTTTGCAGGAAATACAGAACCACAATATATTTTACCTACAGGTAAACATTTTTTGATTATTTGATTGGAAATTATGTATCTGAAAGAGTTGTCGAAAATGTATCCAGGGACAAACGTGTGTTAATGTTTCAATTTTCACAGCTATTGCGATAAAGGAATCGGCTAAGGTGGGAGATCAAGCGCAAAGGAGGGCTGCTAAAGGCATTGATGATTTAGGTAAAATGCAACAAAACATTAGAAACTGTAACATTTCTTTTAAAGTAAATTTCAAGGAGGAGGAAAGCAATAGTATAGCAGTGTGAGAAACCATGGTCTTGTAACTTGCAGAATGGCCAGTTTGCTTTTTTGTCCGTAATATATCTATAAGGCTTCCTTCTATATTTGAAATTTGACAGCAACGATTGCACTACATCCTGTAATGCTGACAACAATGTCTCTCGAATCAGAATAACCTTTTGTTTCAAATTAAAATGAGAGATGTCCCTTTAATAAACCTATAGAAAAGGTCTTCTAATACCGCACCTTTTCTTTTTATACTAGATTTTTACATTGGTGATGATGCAATAGATAGACCTGGGTATGGAACAAAGGTAATACACACTAGATCATTTTTAGCATCCAGAATATGAGAAAAGTGTTATTTCCACGAGACAGCTGCATTAACTCCCAAGGGAAAGTAAGCCCAATAGGCCATATCCGAGTTGCCTTTTGCTTCTGTGTCAAAACGAATGACACCAGTTTCACCCCATGGCGAGTTCGCACCCAACTTTTAGTGTTAGTGTTTACGTAGTTGTTATCAAGTTATTAAATGTTTTCGAAGAACCATTTCAGTCTATGTATGTTTGATAAGCTTAGATGATTATTGCAGTCTCGCCACCAACGAACTTGCCACCAAGCGAAGTCACCTTGCCACCAAGCGAAGTTTCCTTGCCACCAGTAATCTAATAGTCCTAATAAGGCAGAGGATTAAAGAACGAAGAATAATCTCTATATGCGAATTGATCTGGTTGGGGGTGAACTCGATCAAGTTGAGTCGATTTGGGGGCGAACTCTGTTGGGGCGAACTAGCCATGGGGCGAAACCGGCAGTTACTGTCAAAACAAGTCTTTGTGTGAAACCATTCAATATGAAAATGAGTTCCACCTAGAGGTTCATTTTCATGCAAATCAAACTTATTTTCACAAGAAAGGTTTGCACGAAGACTCGTTTTGAAACAGAGGCACAAGGTAACTTGGAAATGGTCTATTAGTAAATAAGGTCTATAGCTATTTGGCTGCACTTAAATGTAGAGAATTATACTGTAGCTGGGCTGGGCTAAGATGTAAAAGGTTCCCATAAGTGTGTACAGTGTACTCTGCCTACCAGTGGGACTGTACGTGTATAGAGCTGAATACTGAGCAAAATTTCTCCATCCCTGGTTGCTCATTTTCAAGATTCTGGAGGATTTCTTAAGATTGTAGAGGAAAATCTTAAGGTGTTTTGACGTAATGGTTGGGGTCTTAAATATTACTAATACCTACATATTTCTCTTTGACTCTCAGTGGCCAATAAGGCATGCTATTGTAGAAGACTGGGATTTAATGGTATGTTAAATTACTTCTTTCTTACTATACCGTGAACAACTGGAAAAAGTCTGGGTTTTATTGCAGAGCTATACAATAACTTCAGTCCACTACAAGAAGATTCATTTCGGCTAAATATTATGTGCATTAGTTATAAGCCCTGTAAATCTTTTTTTGATTTTTCCTTATCTTCAGGAACGATTTTGGGAGCAGTGTATATTCAAGTACTTGCGGGCTGAGCCAGAAGATCACTACTTTCTTCTTGTGAGTTTGATATGAGCATTTATGTTCAGAAAACAACTTAGTTCAGTTTTTTAAATTTTAAATTACATTGTGTTTGTTGCATAAATTGTAACAATATACAAACATGGAAACAGAGGCCACATACAGAAAGCACTCCAAAGTTAATAGGTATTCTGAGTACCGCTATTGTTTCTTTACGATAAGTTGTAGAACTGTCATATAAGGCCTTGATTAGTAACTGATATCCCTTAGAAAAGGCTTAGCTTGTGTACGTATTAAGTAAAATCCCACAAGATTAGCTCACATGTTCATGTAGGCTCAAACACTCCAAGATTCTTCAAAATTATGAAAGTTTTTTGAAACTTGATACTTCAAACTCAAGGTGTGAAATGCAACTGCATTCTTGCAACATCAAGCATAGACAATTTAATATGGGAGTTGAGACTGTCATTTTGTTGCAATTACGTTACCGGTATTTGTTATGGAAGGCTGGTTGCTCGGCTTTGCATACAATAAATAGTGTAGCATTTACTGGAATTTATTTTCTTTGTAGACTGAACCTCCTCTCAATACACCAGAAAACAGAGAATACACTGCAGGTATGTGTGCTCGATAACCTTGAATATGATATATTTGCATTATTATTAACTTTGATTTCAAGATAGTTACCTCATGTGACTGGTAATCAAAGGTGTCTGCTTAATATCGCTTACCCTGTGAGACCACATTTGTCAGAAAGTGTGGGAAGAAAGGTTTGGGAGTTAATAAGGCAGTCTAAGTCTACTAAAAAGTGGGTGTCTGGTTAACACGGGGTCTGCCTATTGTAGGTTTCACTGTACTGTACTATTTAAAAGAGGGTTTCAAAAAGGTAACTAAAGATAGATGTTAGGGAAAAACAAAACGAAAGCTAAGTCATACACATATACAGTGTATGCATTATCTTTCAATATCTTCATGTAATTTTATATGTTATTTTTGTTTCCTTTAGAAATTATGTTTGAGTCATTTAATATCCCAGGCTTATACATAGCTGTGCAGGTAGGGATTTGCTGTTTCTGCCAAAGTGTCTCTGTCTGTGGGTCTCTGTTTCTCTACATGTCTCTGGGTGTTGCAATGAGGGGATTTCACTGGGTCTTGGAATCTTTCTTGGTGTCTCTGAGACTGATGTCCAGGTCCTGAAGATCAAATTTCTTGGTTTCTGGGACCTTTGGTCAATGTAGGTTTTGTGCTATTGCTGAGAATGTATGAATGTTAATGTCACCCATGCAAAGCTCTGAATGGTAGTCGTTTTGGTTACTATGACAATTGAATACTTAAATTTCAAATTGTGTTTCAATTTTGACAAAATTGGCATCCACTCCACAGCCTATTGTTGCTAATGAGACAAATGAAAAGCAAAGCTTTAGAATACAACTAGTGTCCTTTCATTAACATTTCAACCTGTTAACAATGGAAACCTGGCTAAAAATCTTGAAAATAAAATGTAAGAGTTTGCAATAATCATATGAGCTTCCCTCAGCTCTTATGGATCATTAGAAACTACCCGTAGTCTTGCTTAGTTATATTTGGTAAGCTCTGTAAATGTACATGTAGGTAATACTGGTTGACAGTTAGGAAACTGTCTCTTTGTGTTCAGTGTTTTCGTTTTAGAATTAACACAATTAAATTCAATATCTTCAGTGATAATCATGCTCAAATTACAAATTTAGGGTGCGTTCCTTTGGGGTGATCTGGATCAGGATCAGTGATCCAAGATCTCTCTGGATCATGGTGTATCAAAGGAACTGATGAATCCATGATCAGAGTGGATTCATCAGTTCCTTTGATGCACCATGATCCAGAGAGATCTTGGATCACTGATCCTGATCCAGATCACCCCAAAGGAACGCACCCTAAGAGTTTCAGAAACTGAAAAATTAAATGTCATTCACCACTTTAGAAATGAGAAGAAAACTGGGACAAGTCTCATCTCACAGTGGCTTGTGGGATGTTACTGAAGACAAAACAAAAGACGAGAAGCTATATTGTTTCCAGTAATGATCCCATGCACAAGGACTGTGCGATGAGACTTGCCCCAGATTCCTTCTTGTTTCTAAAGTGGTGAATTATTACTAACAGTATAATATATATTTGTCTGTTTCCAGGCTGTGCTGGCTTTGGCTGCATCTTGGACGTCTCGTCAAGTTGGAGAAAGGACTCTAACTGGAACAGTTATTGATTCAGGAGATGGTGTAACTCATGTCATTCCAGTGGTAAGAAAACCTTGGTTATTACTGGTAGTTCAACCCCTGAAAAGAATCATGTAACAGATTGCTGTTCTTGCATTATTTGCCAAGCTTGCAATGAATAACGTTTTTTACATTTAAGTTGTCACCTAAAGACAAAGTAATGCCATGCTAAATTTTATGTGGCTACATGTAAATGTAGTTTAATCAAAGTTTGACTCTAGCCAATGCTGGGCAGTGGCCTTTCAGGCTGGCCAATTGTTCCATCTGGTCTCATACAGGGTTTTGCGGGACTTACATGTACGTGCTTTTCTTGCCAGCTGTGTGACAACGTGCAGATTGCTTTGAGTGGCATTGGTGTGTGTAGCATGCTTCTTTCCTGAACTCATCAATTGATGATGAGTTTAAGCAAGATAAATGGCTGTCAAGTGACATTTAGAATGCATTTCACAAAGGAGATCAAGAATGTGTTTTCGAATTTATCCTAGCACTTGGGTATACTAAGTAGACCAAAGTAACCCTTAATTTGTTGAATTTTCAATGCCGATCAGCCAAGTCTGTTTTGTTCTTTGTTTAGGCTGAGGGTTATGTCATTGGCAGTTGTATAAAGCACATCCCAATTGCTGGCCGTGACATCACCTTCTTTGTGCAGCAGCTTCTTCGTGAGCGTGAAGTGGGAATTCCGCCAGAGCAGTCCATGGAAACTGCCAAAACCATCAAGGTGATCAATGCCTAATTTCGCCTTAAAATATCTAGATACATTGTTAGGCAAACATGTGATGATAATCAAGCGAATCATCACATATGAGATATTTTCTTGATGCAACAGAACCCCACGGGACAAAAAAAGTGGTCACATTTATGATAAGTTGGATTTAAGGAGGAGATCCACCATCTGGTGTATAATGAAATTCTCATAACTTGTGCAAAAGAAATGTGTCAAAACCAGTATGGAGAATGGGAATATCGGCGTCAGGGCAAACACTTTCAAAGTTTACTGAAGAAGCAGTGTATCATGATGTAAACAGTTAGTACCAAGAGTTTGTTTAGAAATTTGTTGTTATTTTTGCTTTGCTAATTTTTTTTTATCTAGGAACGCTGGGGATACATCTGTCCAGACATTGCAAAAGAGTTTGCTAAGTATGAAGCTGAACCAACCAAGTGGATCAAGAAGTATGAAAGTGTGAACGCTGTCACAAAAAAGGTACTGAACTGCAATCAATACAGCATGACTTCTTTGAATGGCCATGATGACAACATATGACACTGCAGTACGGAAACTTCACTGGGCACAACTTAAAAACACCCTTCAATTCAGACTGCAGTAGCTGCTGTTAGTCAAGAATCCATTAGGATTGAAAATGAAATGTATAACACGTATAAGTACAGAATGAGATATACATGTAATGTTGCCTGAGTTTTGATCAACTTGATCTAATGAAATGAAATCCAGTAGACCTTGTGAACAATTTTTCTGACACCAGATTGTTTCATGTTTTGTTTCATGATCGTTTGACACTGGATTGTTCCATCTGCAGATAGTTTCAAGGATGTCTTGTTATTCATACATTTATTCACTAATAAAGGGAAAGATTTGTTTTGAAAGTCATTCACCAGTCAGTTGCACAGAGTGGCTGTGTAGTGGTTGGTTTAAGCTGGGATATTGTGTGTTTTGTTCTTGGCAAGACACTTTTACCTCTGTGAGTTCTCTTAAGGCGGGCTCATCTCATATATCTCTGCAGCCTTTTGCAGTGGACGTTGGTTATGAGCGATTTCTGGGCCCAGAAATTTTCTTCCACCCAGAGGTAAGAAAATTGACCTAATAGGCAACAAATTTTGTGTGATTTTGAAAGCAGTTTCTGTTGTTAACATTGAAAAGACCAATGTGTTAGGAAAGGTCCCTCTAAAGAAAAATTTCCTCACACATTTTAGCAAGCTATCTAAATTTGTGTGGCTTAGGTAGGTTTAGAAATGGAAAACTTTTTCCGTGTTTCTAACGCGTTATAGAAGTGCAAGTGAAAGTTTGAAAGAGTGAGAAATGTCATGGAACATGGTGGGCAAGTGTTTCGTTCTCCCAAATTTTGACTTCTCAGAAAAAGTTACCTTTAAATTAAAGAAAACCTAAAAATAGTAGTTTACTAGTATAGAAAAACGCCTAAGAGATAATAATAAACCATAAACGAACAAGGATGGTTAAAGATGGAGAAGATTGACACGCATTGCAAACGTAAAACTTGAGAAATTTAGTATAACCGTTTCAGGATGCGTGGACCGTGACGTACATGTACAAACTACATGTAGCTCCTTTAAAGCCATTCTGGGATATCTTTACCACCAGAAAGTGCTGTTGTCATTGTCTTAAAACAATATGACTCTTGCATAATACTTTCTTCATTGCGTGTCACGTTTTTTGTTTCAGTTTTGTAACCCAGATTTCACGACCCCTCTATCTGAGGTTGTAGATGACGTCATCCAGAACTGCCCCATTGATGTCCGCAGGCCACTATACAAGGTGAATAATCACCCCATGGGGGTTGGGTGCAGCTGTTTCTTAGGTTGTTTCATCATGCAACACCGTATTGCATTAGGTAATGCTTCAAATGATGGGTGTGAACTGAACAAGCGAAAAAATCTCTCTTTTTACACAGTTTGGAAGCAATGCAGTTTCATAGAATTTTTGATTTGTATTATCCAATCAGTAAACAGCGAGGTCTTGAAACGACAATACGGTAATGGCCGCTTCTGTACAATTTGAAACGATTTTTGTGAACAATCGTGGCTACCATATTCAAGTTTGTCCTCTTTGTAATCCCTTGTCGTTTGCCATCGTCACTTGTTAGTTACCTCAAGCTCGTCCCCAGGGCCTTCTACTCGACGATTTTCAAAATGGCGGCTCGTTGGGAAAAGACTGAGCCAATCAGGGTCTTCTTCCGGCCGCCATTTTGAAAAGTGGAGAAGGCCTTGGGGACGAGGTTGATAGTTGCCGGTCGTTGTTGTGTACTAGTCCAAAATATTAAGACTTAAAATTGTTGTTGTTGTGCGCGTTTTTGTTTGTTTTTGTTTGTTTTTTGGGAATACCGTATAGAACTTATTTATGGGTTTTTTTTCCGTCTTTGCGTTAGAACATTGTATTATCTGGAGGTTCAACCATGTTCCGTGACTTTGGTCGTCGTCTTCAGCGTGACATCAAGCGTGCAGTGGACGCTCGACTGAAACTCAGTGAGCAGCTCAGTGGAGGACGCATCAAGGTGATCAGCGCATTTGTGTTAATTAGCGCAAACTATTGGTTTAAGCCCTGGTCAAACGGACTCGCAAGAAGACGCAAGTTGAGGACTTGGGTCTACTTGCAAGTTCGTTTCGCCTGGGCTTGTGTGCACTTGCGCTTACTTTGGTCGAGATCCAATTTGTACGGAAGTCGACGTAACTTTTTCACCGTTTGACCACCCAACCCAAGTCAACACAAGTGTCGTCCATTCGTTGTTACATTTTGGCCGCGCAGGACTAAGCCCTTAGCCTTGAAATAGTGTTTTTTTTTTTTTGCGACTTGCGTGTACTTGTGCGAGGAAATCTGCGAGTCCGTTTGGCCACCCAACGCAAGTCTCTAAGCAAGTTTAACTTGTGGTTACTTGCGATTACTTGCGAGTCCTTTTGGCCAGTGCTTTTTGTTTAATTTCCTTAGCGCTAATATGTCTACTACAGTTCTAGCCCTATCTGTCGTGCAACGCTATGTTCCCGAGGGTTTCATCTTCTCATGTAATACGCTTTCCAAGGCGCACAACTATCGCCATATAATGGTAAGATACATCACAGAAATGCTAAAACACGTTGTTTCTACTTGACAATTTCAATGTGCTTTCCAGGTTGCGTCTTTATGTGGCGTTAAACATAAAAGACAGTTGACTTCAGAATCATAATGAAACTTACTTCTCTTTCAAAAAATCTTAGGTTATGACTTGGGTGCTGCAAATATTGCTAATAGACCTAAGGGTTAAATGTGTCTTTCCTGAGAAGTTTTCATAGATTTCTGGCATTTGCTTCTGTATTTTCAAACCAAACTGCCGTCATTAATATACTTCCATTTGTTGCTGTCATATGTCAACTAACTTATCATTTATGTTGTGTGTGTCCATAATCTTCAGCCAAAACCGATTGACACTCAAGTTATCACACATCACATGCAGCGTTATGCTGTTTGGTTTGGAGGAAGCATGCTGGCTTCTACGGTATGTAAAATTTAGGACCAATAATAAACAGTACCACATGAAAGTACTGCACAATAGCTTCCATTTGAATGGTCACACACTAGGGTTTCATCCACAAACTTCAAAGTTAGAACCACCTTGTACAGCATAATAAACAGTACCACATGAAAGTACCGCTCAATAGCTTTCATTTGAATAGTCACACACTAGGGTTTTATCCACAGACTTAAAGGTTAGAACCACCTTGTGCAGCATAATAAACAGTACCACATGAAAGAATGCTCAATAGCTTTCATTTGAATGGTCAAACACTAGGGTTTTATCCACGGACTTCAAAGTGAGAACCACCTTGTACAGCATAATAAACAGTACCACATGAAAGAACTGCTCAATAGCTTTCATTTGAATGGTCAAACACTAGGGTTTTATCCACAGACTTAAAGGTTAGAACCACCTTGTACAGCGTAATAAACAGTACGACATGAAACTACTGCTCAGTAACCTCTATTTGAATGGTCACTGACTAGGGTTTCACTCGCAGACTTCATGAAGGGAAATAATTCCACTTATAATGTGTCCTGTTTGTTTCATTTTAGCCGGAGTTTTACACAGTGTGTCACACCAAAGCAGACTATGACGAACACGGTCCCAGCATCTGCCGTCACAATCCAGTGTTTGGCACCATGTCTTGAGGAGAAAAAAAGCAAAATTCCCTAGGTTGTTAGAATGTGGCGAGTTGTACCTTTGATCTGCGTCCGACCAATCTCTTGACCAGAGCAGTTAAACCCTTTAGACAGCGGTTGGTTGCCTTGGTGACCAACCACCGACCTAAGCGTCTGGGCACGAGATTGGTCTGTAACCGGAAGAAGGCGCTGGGAATCTCCTGTTAAAGACGTGATGTAAATTGCGCGTTACTGTTTAAAATTGTATAAGTGATTTAACTTAATGCTGCTTTTTTTTTTAAAAAAAATTGGTACACCTTGAGTTTCACCCGCTCAAAAATGTAAAGAGATTAGAGAGTTTAAGTAGAGTGTGGGGAACTCAAATTTGTTTGTTCATGCTTCTGATTTGCCGGCTTTCTGCTAATTTGAGAAATAATTCAACAAACTGCCCTTGATTGGTATTTTTTTCTGTGTTAGATGTAGAAAATAAATGATAATTTTGGATATCTTTTTTATATTGAATCTGTGCGAAACTGCACATTTGCGAAGATCATAACAAATGTAAAGTTTAAGCTTCTACCACTACCAGTTTTTTTGTTTGTTTTTGTCGAGTTATCTTTGAAGAACTTTTCAACACTAACTCTTGTCCTATAGACGAAGTCAGTCACTTTATACTTTTGACTCTCCTTTTTATTTTGACACGATCGTTGTTTATTGTAAGAGTGTTTCAATAATTTCGTTTGTAACTCGCGAATCGAATAAAACCGCAAGACTTTCACGCGAGTGTAGTAACAGAAACGTTCTCAGCCATTTCTGAAACGCTGCGCGTGGCACTCGTAATCTAACAGCGCTCGCGCGTGTCCCTGTCGTGCTTATTTAGCACATGCTAAGAGGGAGAGTGAAGAAGTTCTACAGAGTCAAAACGATCGACATCGAACAAATCAATACATTTTAAGCCGAAGGGAGTTTATTTAGAAGTTAAGAACAAACATAAGGGTTTCAACAGCTTCTTTTCTACCATAAATTTGTTGCTTAGGCATTTTATTAAATCTTGTGTGGTATTGTGAGAATTTCGGTAACAAGACTCGCTTCTTTGAGTAACAAATACGTTTCTTAAAAGGAAACTGGTTACTGAGTAAGATTCTTTGTCATACAGAAAACTGATTTTTAGTTGTAGTATTATGACTAAGGCTCTTGTTTACACTGGTGATAACATTGCAAGTCCGGTTTAAATAAGCCTGTCTAGACAGGACCACTGCAGGTTTATCCAACTAATTATAATTGTTTGAACTTATGTTTCATTTCGGAAACCGTAGTTGTGTTTCTGCTAGTTTCCTTGTCCATGAGCTTTGCACATTTTAAAGATTTCCTGAATTTGTGATCGAAACCAACAAGGTTGTATCGAAACATCTATTTTGACAAATAAAATTTCCTTTATAGAAGAATCAAATGGTGTAGTCTTTTTTTTCAGTCATATATACTTAATTGACAATACAAAAATACATTTACAGATAGACGCGTTTTACAAAAAGAAAAGTGTACTACTACTTCAGACTCTTACTTATATTACTTCTATATTATACATGTAGACATCTCCATACCACAAACAACCAAAAAAGGATGAGATGTATTGTATCGGGATAAGCTAATATATTTACATATTTCTCTTCTTATTATAGTTAATATACATCCTATACCGCCGATATATGGCCTTCTACTAGTTAATTGATCTATTGATTATAAAAGAATGGCTTTTTACTATTTCTAATTTTCACCTTAAATTATTCCATATTCTCAAGACGATACTTACGTTCAACCTTCGGGACAAATTCTGTTAAGGAGATGAATTTCTCATTTAGCTCATTTGAATGTAAGAAATGACGCATAAAGAGGGTAGTATAATTAAATTTTTCCAAATGGTGTGGTCATGTTTATTGTTGATCTGCGAGTAAGATTCTGGCTCGTGTCTGGCTGATTATTGTTAGATTGACCACCAGAAGCTGAGGTGATAAGCTCCTGAATTAGCTTACTAAGATAGTTTTTGAAAAATCTTCGGTGAGACATATATACATGATTATGTGACCTGGAAATTGTCTTCAGATTCTGATAATTAGCTTGTTCCTGATGACTGAGTTTCCAGCGCGTGGCAGAACACAAGGGCGAGCTCAAAACATCAGTTTTCCATTTTCCATTTCATGGTGTTCTAAATCCGAACAAAAAGGAACGCATCATGACACCACGAAAAAAACGTATGGAAGAAATAGCGAGTAGGTTGTTACGTATCAAACTAGTTTCAAAGTGCTCGCTCTCTCAGCGATAACAGTGTTTTTTGCTGTCCAGGTAAAGTAAAAGAGATTAAGAAAATTAAATGCCTCGATCGACTTTTTAAAAGGCTGTTGCATAGACTTGACTTACACCTCATCCACTCCTCCTTGCAAATGAAATAAAACCATTATTCTTGCAATCTTTATTCTTTTTTTGTTAATTTTACATTAATTGCCAGAGAGTAGTTTCAGACATTTTTTAGAGCCATAAACAAAGTAAAAAAAGAAATTTTCAAGTACAAGAGTACTCTAGCCTCTGAAGTTTTGGATTAGTAAGGGACCGTTCATTTTTTATGAGGGAGGGGGGGCTGGTGGGATTTGGGAAGCACCATTTAAAAATCGCATGACCCCCCCTCAGCTTACCAATTTTTTCACATGGCCCCCCCTTATAGCGGTCATTTTTTGGGATGACCCCCCCCCAAAAAAAAAATTGAACAAACAATATTTAGATTTCAACTTTTTTAATATTTCTCTATTATCCCCCTACTTCACGTTATTGTGCTCACTATGAAGACAATATTTACAATCCCAATACTACAGAGAGCTGTTGTTTAAAAACGAATCAAAAGAAAGAGAAGTCAATTTCGGATCTCCTAGTTATGGCTTGCCCTGAGCGTGTGGCATTTGGCCTCTCATTGGCATCTTCCTCATCTGAATTGATGGATGCAAGAATGGCTAGCTCTGAGAGGACTCTTCTGCAGCAAGCA
>NW_027670356.1:39200-81700 GCF_964199315.1 Orbicella franksi
TGAATGTCTTACAATTGCCTTTCTCACTCTTGCTGCTTTTCAAATGTTGCTTCAGCCCGAGGTGGTTGAAGTACTTGTTTAGTTCTGGAACACGTAGCTTTTTAAGCTTGGTTATATCTTCGCACAACTCAGTCCAAGGATAATCCTCATATGATTTATCTTTTGCGTCCCTACTTAACTTTGCCTTTTCTTCTGCTCTTTTTTTCCTTTTAAATTCCAGTACTTCAAGATGCTGAAAATAATCCACCAGAAACTTTGATTTGACAATAAACTTGCCTGCAAATAGAGCAACGCTCTCTGGGTCAGATAAAACCAGCCTGCCACTTCCATGCTCTTTCTTCGCTTGGACCCTTGAATGGTCAGGAACTGGTTTAGGGTATATTTCTATGGGTGGTCCAGTCCATTTACAACAAAAAGAACAAATTTCTCCTACCTTTTCTCGACAGGACAACTTTAGAAACTCCCTGTAGTTCTCCCCCTCCTCATAGTGCTCATTCATAAACTTCTCAATCTTACGGGAGTAACAGTGGCCTAGAACAGAGTCTTTCCTTGCTCCTACATTGTGATACTGAACCAAGTACGAAGTGTTGTGAAAAAACTGGAAATCTGTGGATGTGTTGTGTGAAACACATTGTTACATTTAACTCACAGATGTCTTTATTTGGAAGGTTTTTACCTCTACTCTAGTGATAGGCATTTGTGACCCCTGTTGGAACAAATGGCATTCTAAAGGAACTTTGCAAAGCCACGAGAAACGATCGTTAAAACAGAAAGCTGTTGAAGTACAAGAAAATGAGCCGGTAACTGTTAATTTTTGGTCAGTGTTCCTATTTTTATCTGGACATTAAAAACGCATGTATGCTTCACTTTTATAATGAGAAACTTCTGTATTTTCCTATTGTGAAGATAGCACCTAAAACTGTTTGAACATTTTTAAAATAGTATGTGTCTTTTAATATATCGTTTGACTCAGGTCTACATTTCACTACACGAATACAACATCAAACGGTTACACGAACCATGATCATTCAATAATATCAGTTCAATATAATAAATAAAAAAAATCGTCTTTCCTTTTCTGGTAGGTCACTAGTTCCTCCTCTGCTGATGATACAACCATACCTCAGGGTCTCCGGAAAACAAGCCTTGGCTATATTGTTAATCCAATCGGGAAAAGAGCGCATCACTACATGAGCATCATGAAAGAGGCTCATTCCAAAATGCGCAATAATGGCGAAAGCGACGAGTCGTTTAAGAAAGGTTTACAGCTGAACGATCCAGGCAGTTTGACATCTTACAAGCAAAAGAAGCAATCTTTCTAAGTGCGGATGGCTGTTCAGAAAGGGCGAGTGAGTTTTCCATGCCAGGGTACCAGTTGAAGCCCAGTGATGGAAGAAAACTGAACTTCTCCATCAAAGAGCACAGAGCAATGGTGGAAAAGTTGAATGTCATATTGAAAGATGTAAAGGAACACGATTCCACACTCTTTCAGTCCAATGGGCTTGCGAAGAATTTGCCCACAGTTTTAATGTAAAACAGATCAAATGTATAGAAGCTAAGTTTACGACGGTCACGCAGGACATGGAAGCACTAGAAAATAAGAAGAGCAATTATAACAGCATATTCAAGAGCATACTCAAACAGCACATCAACAAAAGGAGAAGGAAAGAAGAAAACCGTAGAAAGTCAAATGAAAGAAAGAGGAAGCGGACTGAAAACAACGTCCAACGAGTTTATGGAATCTGTGTTGGAAACCCGCTAGGAAATGATCTTCCACAATACCTTGTGTACCCTCCTAGAGCGGCCGTCCCGGAAGAGTGTATTAAAGTTGAGGATGTTGCCACGTCGTTATTTAGAAGAGATGGGCCATACATCGCACAGCTCTTGGAAGGGAATTATTTTACCAATGCTGCAAGAAGCAGAATCACCACAAACCTTGAGCAGGAAGTCAGAGATTATGTTTACACCCTCATGTACCCTGAAGAGTACACTCTGACGGAAAGCATTGCTGCTTCTTGCAGCATTGGTGAAAGAGACTCCCATAGCAGCACAAGCGGCGACGAAGAACTCGAAGACAGCGAAGATGAAGATGAGTGCCAGTGAAAGTTACATTCGAAAATAACAGTGTTAAATACTTCTTTTCAGTAGCTACAAATGCTTTTTGTCGCCAAACGTTTTTTTTAAAGGAGAAGGAAAGTTTGTAATAAATTTGTATCCTGCCTTCTATGTTTATTCTATAGCAATTTTTTTGATATCCAAACATTATGCCATTTTAAAGTTTTACTAAAATATTTCACATGACCCCCCCTTTTTCCCTTATTTTTTTGGGATGGCCCCCCCTCGAAAGCCATTTTTTTTCGCATGGCCCCCCCCCAAATCCCACCAGCCCCCCCCCCACCTTGTAAAAAATGAACGGTCCCTAAAAAGAGATCTAAATTTTAAGCTCCATTAAACGACTTCCAAGTGACTTTTGTTTTAACTGTTCCAAGGTGCTCAAGTCAAGTCAGACTTCTTTTCGATGACTTTATTCTTTAGAATTTGTACGGCATTTCACGCAGTGCCCCAAACTGAATGTCTGGTGAAACGTGCGGTGAATATTCTCTCACAGAATTGTGTTGTTCGTCTTAAAATTATGTTTTGCGACGACGATGCTTCTGTATAAAAATATTTTCACCCTGAGCATAATTAGTTAGCTACTAACTATGCCCTGAGGGTATCTCTTTAACAATTCAGCTTTTTGTTAAAATTATGTTTTGTGACGACGATGCTTTAGTATAAAAATATCTTCACCCTGAGGGAATCTCTTTAACAATTCAGCTTTTTGTAAAGAGTACTGTCTTGTGCGTCTAACTGCGAGCTAATTGTCTTCGTACGTTGTCTGGGGTCACTGCCTTAAATAATTAAGACGTGCATTTTTAGAACGAACAGCAAGTTTAGTATCTAATTTGTCAGTGTGCAGTCTGGAAAGTTGTAAACATGCAAAGTTTGCGGGTCAAAAGTTTTCGTTGCCAAAAGAAATGTCTTTGATATCTTTACGGTAATGATGCAGTTGAAATTTGTTTAGCTTTCACTAATTAGCTTTTTTGCCTATGTGCATTATCGGATTAATAAGAGAAGGGAGAACATAAAGCCAAATAAAACTGGCAGATAATTCGCCCGTAACTTGTACAAGGTCTTGAAGTTACTTATTCAAGTCTAAAGTAGTGGGTCTTAACGGCTTGTTCGTGAGGCCTATTTGGCGCTCAATTTGGGCTACTTTGAGTAACTCTAGCTTGCATAGTCCCTGGAGCGCTAATTAAGGAGTGTGAAACACTGAGCTCTATTCAAAACGGAGGCTGTTTTTGTGATGCAAAATTCACCTTGACAAGTGCCCTGACCTCATTTAACCCGGCTTCATTACAAAGACAACACATGACAACTCACTTATCGCGCTTACAAACGTGGGTTTGTGTACTATATTTACCGAGTCAAGATTAGTGGCACTTCTGTAATAAATTAGCTGTGTTTTAAGCTGTTTTAGAGGCTTCATCAAGACAGTTTGGAGCCAATGTTTGCGATTGTTTAATGAGCTCTCGCTCATTAGCATCGAAGCACATTACGCGTTGATTGGTTTAAATTCCGTGACGCATCTAATGGCCCTGTTAACATTCACAGGTCAAAATTTCTGCCTTGTGCACAAAGTCGCTTGTATGATCCACACGACTTTGTCTAAACATTGTATTTTCTTGGTTTCAGGAGATGTAATTTTGCCGCGACAATAGATTCACGAGAATTCAATGCTTTTATGAACTTGCAGGAGTCGCAGATTGCTTTCCTGGTGGAACTTTTGAGTCATGTGTCGACACTTGCGCCGTTTGCCTGAGAGAAAAACATTACATGGAAATGGTTTGTGTACATAGTTTTGCTGAAAGATTTTAACAAAAGTTTGGACATGATTGATGGGAAGATTCATGGAACGGATTGCTTTGAAGTCGATTCGGTAAGTTTTAAAAACTTTCTAAACTTTATTCAAGTTTACAAAATTATCCAGAGAACACTTCAAATTGTCACATGTTTTGATTCTATTCCAGATAAGAATAAACCAAGCAAAGTTTCGTCGCTCGCGTAAACTTGCTTGTTGTGATTTACAGTATTGTTTTCTCACACACACTTTATTGACTTGCAGTTTCTACAGAGAAATGGGTTTTCTAAGCTCTACCAAGTTAAACACAAGGAGAATGGAAGGTTTTATACGATGGAAGTGGCGCCGCGGGATGGCAACTCGAAAGCGCCCGTTAGCCCTTATGTGCAGCTAACCAAAGCATTGTTCTCTCCATTCTGGGTCAGTCTACGGTTTACTTTCCAAACTCGCTCAAAGTTCTACTACATTTTAGATTTCGCGGGGAAGGAAACTTTGTCTGAGCGAGTGAAATCTTTCGGAGGATGTGTCGCCGAGTCGATGGCGAGATTTTACGCGGCAGAAATCGCGCTCGCTTTGGAGGAATTTCACAGCGCTTGTCTGGCTTACAAGGAGCTTGCCTTAGAAATGGTTCACCTGGATGCGGAGGGTCACATTGTGCTTTGGCGGAATTTTTGCGGGAAGTTATACTGGAGTAAACACGAATGCGTTTGTTCGCTTGGCGGGTTCTGTCATGGCGATCCGTGTGACAACAACCACAACCTCAAGAGTGAGTTTGATTTTCAACAAGACTGGAAGGCTCTTGGAAAAGTGATAAATGTGCTGTTGATGGGAAATGACTCTACGAGAGCTTCTAACGAAAGGTACGTAGCGATGAAATGGTATCTAAAATAGTTATAACGAGATGTCACGCAGCCGCGCAATCTTATCGTGTAGTAATAATGTTATTCCGAAGTCGTTAGCACCTAATTCGACAACTCATTAGTCGCACTTTATAAAAAGCTCAACAAAACTTGATCACTGGATGCATAAACTTTTCTGAAGCCGGGTTTTGTCGTGTTATCCAGCTGTAAAATAGTTCACGTTTTTTGGCGCTCCGGGGTGAATTTTAGTCCTATTTTGGCTCGTTTGTTTTTATAACTCTTGTCTCGTCTCGAAAGATTACCCGGGTTAATTGCTTTACGACTGCCCAAGCTTAGACAAAAGTAGAAATTAGCATTTACATTCGTAAGTGCGTTAACATTTTGTAGGTTATTTTTTCGAGATCGTTTCAACACTAAACGTAAGCACCAATTTCGTAGCTAATGTTTTACGATAGCAATCTTCTAACAAGCAAGCTTTTTAATTATCATGCTTGGCTAAACGGAAATTTCGACTAAGTACATCTTTGTCATTGATCTTATCAAATATTGTACCTTGGTTTTAAATTGGTGAGTAACAATTCAAAACATTTTGAAGTATGTATTTGTCTTTTTACCACCATGACGACAAATTTTAACTAGTAGTGAATTTTCCAGCAAGTCGATAGTTGATTTGGGTTAAAATTCTCCCATTTCTCCGGCGCTAATATATATAGGCTTTGAATTCCTTACAGTTTATCCAAAATATTATATTATCCTTTTCGGAGACTTTGTACTGGATCAACCAGATGGAATGGATGTTTTTCTTGTTTCTTTTTTCCCTTTGAAATCCGTTTTAGAGTCTACCTGAAACGGAAACAAATTTGCTGATTAAAGCTTCTATAGGAATTCGTGACTTGCACTTTGTTGGGTTTTGAACATGAAATGCGTTCCTCGTGAATTTTGTTGGCTTCCAGAGTCGGTATGTTTTTTTTTCCTGATCAGATTCCACTGCATATGTGAAACCTGCGATAAACTTAAGAAGGTTCTCAAAGCGCTACCATAGCCAAATGCTGCGCGCATGTTTCCCCTGCAAACAAGTTTGAAAAAGGTGCTTTGCAGGTGTAAAACAGTTGCAAGCCAGTTTCTCAAAAATGATTTAGAAGTAATCAGCTTCGCGTTTATTTCATTATTCCTTTTTCCCGCAAAGATAACATTTATATCCTTCACTCATTGGAAAAGGCCAATCTAGTTTCTTTGTGAAGTCAACGTGTCAGACAAAACCGTTTAAATCGAAATCGTGGTTAAGTTTCATCAGATTTTCTGGATCAATTTTAATCTTATTAAAATTTTTATTCAAGTAAGAAGATAACTCCTGTTTTCGTCTCACTGAGTTTGGTGGGTTTTTTTTAGTTAGCGACGTTCCTTAAAATTTTATTCAGGATTTTAAGCGAAGAATTTCACACTACCGTGTATTTATTAACTGTGTTCGTGAGTTTAATTACCTCGTAAAGGAATGTTCGATCTCATTTGCGTATTGACAAGTTTTCTTTTAGAAACATATTAACGTCATATTTGATTTTTCAATAGCCTACACTGTCAATGGGACACGTTTAAAACCTAGAATAACCATGAATCATGATTAATTAACGTTCAAATCTGTCCTGTGCGAGAATCCGGAAAACATCTGTATGAAAAACTTCCTTGTCAGTTAGTTTCCTTTCATTAGCTGGAGTGCTGTTTAATTTGGCGCGGCTACGTACGTGACAGCTGAATTCTGTGGAACTTATCAACTCTCGTTTGTCGTCAGTGGAGGCTTTTAAGTGCTTTATGCGCTATAAAAGCTTTTTCTTTATTGTGTGACAGGTTTATTGTACAATTTGACGCAGATCCGTAGGTGTTGTCGGTAAGCGTTCAAGTGGTCAGCATAGACTAAAAAGACATTGCATTGAACGCATTAAAAGAAAAGAAACACAATCATGACGATGGTTTTGCGTTACTTTGACTGTTACGGACGTGGAAAACCTCTTCAGTACAGCTACATTCAAAATGAAAATTCTCCTGACTAACTCACATAGATTTCCTGTCATCTATATTGTGAGAATATAATAATACATCAGGGAAATACCTGCTCAGTTGCCATGTTTCAGTTTCTTTATTTTGATGATATACTGATCTCGAGCGTATGGTAAAATTCCGATGAATACTATCAAGTACAGTGTATGTGTCTTGTTAAAAAAAAATAAACAATTAAGGCTGTTTGGATCGGCCACTTAATTATCGCTGGGAGAGATCATTTTGAGGAATAGCTGCCTTAGTATCAGCTGTTAGGAATTCAATTTTAAGCTGAAGTGCTCTGAAGACTATACCATATACGCAAAAATTTCCCAAAACACGGAACGATACTCAGTTGAAACAGAAAAAAACACGCTTACAAAATCAGCCGTCAAATGGATATCAGACGTCTCCGAAAATGTAAACAACCAATCAGAGGAACGCTTAGAATCAGACGAAGCAACTTACGGGCTTAGGCAGCATTACGCCGAAGAAATTTGAAAACGCATCTTCATTTCTACGGTTTTCTACGTTTGGCCTATCGTCCACTCTAATCCGTCACGTCCACACTAATCCGATCCGTCACGAAAACGGAGCTTTTCGAAAACGCTCTTCAAACCGGAGGAATTTTGAAATCGCCCGCTTTTCGTTTTAGTCTGGACAAAAAACATTTTGAAAACGGAGCTTTTCGAAAACGACGGCGTCAGGAAAATCAAGTGATTTCCCTGACAGAGTTTGCCTAAAAGACAAATCTAAAATGACCGGTGATTGTTGCGTTTTTAAACTGATTCCTCCGGCTTAGTGTTGACGGGGCCTTTTTGCGTCTAAGAATTAAGGGGCTTATTTTTCGGAGCGGGATTATTTCCTGAAGTTTGTTTTTCGACGAAAGAGATGATCTACATTCTTGACAAATTACAAGGGTTACCAAAATATGCTAGAACAAGACATACCCGTCTAGACAGATATTGAGAAGTCAATAATTTCAAGTTCAGACAAATGCCAACCCGAGAGACAATGTTTCTTGCTCCAACTTACTTTGAATCTGATGAACGGATGAATTTAAGGAGGTTATGGTTAAACAGGAAATTCTTCACACGCTCAATATTAAACTGCTCAGTGCAAGAAATATTTCGGAACGGTCGAAGTAAAGATGGCTTCAATTATTCGTTGTGTTGATTCTTTCCTAAATCAATTAGACGAGAGTGGAAGGTAAGAAACTCGACCTTTTCCTTAGAACGAAAATGACAAGTTTGCGTGCTCTTATTTTTGTCTGGATAAAGACGATTAGCATTTATTCCATTTGCAACTCTAACCTTAAGAAGAATAAATCGAAGTTATTCAGTGATTTTGCTCTGAGATTCATAAACGCGAAAACAGGAGAAGGTCGTTGTGTTTGGGTTAGATATTGCCGAATTTCGGCGGAGACAAGCGACAGCCAGAAATAGGTCTGCGTTCGCAGGCTAGAAATAACCGATAGATGTGCCACAACATCGTGCACAAAGTTACAGATAAAGAGCACACATTGAAAACGAATTACTTCAATCAAGAGTCGACTATCCAAGAGAAATCATCGGCTTTTGCTTCAACTGAAGTGGAAAGTTTCACAAAAAAATGGCCTTCAAGTATCTTACGTTGGAAGGGAGAGTATTGTTCAGAGATCTATACATCTTTACATGACTGAATATGCTTTTAAAACTTTCTATTGGCTTTTATTTTTAATAGTTACTCTAGCGATAAAGAAACATTTCAGTTACATTTTTACAAACCTTTTTCCTACAGTTCCCTCTCGTCCGCTGCCAGTGATTTGATCAGTAGACTGGTGCGAGGCGACATTTCTCGATGCGACCAGATCCGGTCCCACCCGTTTTTCAAGGGCATCAACTGGAACGAGGTAAGTCAAAGCACGCTACAAGCGAGGCGGGTGGAGTGGGGTGGGGGTGGGGGGGTGCTACGTCACACTAAATTAGTTCCCTCAATACGCATTGAGAATAGATAAGGTCCCTCAATGTCTTGGTGTTTTAATATATCGATAATACAGCTTTTACGATAATCGTTCACTGATGAAATCTAAAATGCAAATATATCGGGAAAATGATGGCTTTTTTAGAAGAAACAGAGCTATTCTTGATTTACTTCGTACGAAGTAACTTTGCTTTGATTTTTTTCACCTTTAACTAGCTTGATTCATAGTCCTATTTGTATGACCTTTCAGTGATTCAATGTTTCCTTGTGCTTTTATTCATTAAAGTGTTGAATAGGGGCTGCATTCAAAACAACTAAAATAGTGTCAGCTGTAATCCTTTTATGAACAACAACAGGTGGCGTCGAACTCAAAGTGAGACTAATGGACAACATTGACGCTGTGTTTACATTCGAGTTCAAATATCAAAATAAACAGACTTTTCAGTCTGCACCGCAGGAAATGTTAATTTATTAATATCATGTCTCTGGAAACCCGATTGACCAATTGGAATTCGAAGACAGCGCTGTTCGTGAAAGTGCTCAATAAAGTCGAACGTTTTGCCAGCTGCATCTCACGAGTCATAAAAGGAACTGGTATCATCGAATCATATTATTTCGTGGTATTTCTTCGTCTCCGTGAAGCGAACACCGGCGAAAACTTGGCAAAAGAATTGAAGAAGAGAAGTCCTTTAAACCCGGGTTTAAAGCACAAGCAAATTATTTAGGGGTTTGTATATATCAAATGAAGTTTGCATTCGGCCATATTTCGGATGTCGAGTCCAAACTAAGACAGTTTACGACATACTTGGTTCATTTAAGCTAGAGAAGACTGATTCAAAACTTGTTTAAATATTTTCGCTTAAGCAAAGAGTCACTTAGATACCGACAGACAAATGGATGACATTTGCATGTGGTACTTAAACTTAACCATTTTCCTGTCGTTATGTAAGCTAACCATAAAACATCACACATGCAAATCTCTTTGTTTTGCCTCCAAGCGATCTTGCTGTGAGTACAGTGGGGTTCCTGTGGCTGCACTTGTTCTTTCTTCCAAGTCAGGCGTAAGTAGCCTTAATATATTATTCTATAACTTTATTTTATGTATTTTGCAGATAAAAGCGAGAAAAGTTCGACCTCCCATGAATGGTGAAAATGGGCCAAGTCAAACGAGTTCCTCTGCTAGTTTTTCATCAATGGGAACCAAAATGAGCAATGGACCCTCTTCGTTTCATCGGCCCCATACTCTATCGCACTACAGTGACCCGGGAGATCCTAGATATCTTAGGAGCGCCCCTGACTATTTGGCACGAGGCGCCAGTCTCCACAGTGCGGTTTCTACCCCTGATCTTCGCGCGTTAGATCGAGAGTACCCGATCTTGCATCATCACACGTCTCTTCCGGCAAGAGACTTGCAGTATCACTATGGAAACCCTGATTATGTCAATGCGAGAGCACGTGACTTTCAACCCAGACCCGAGAGGGGAGTGGAAAGGAGGAGGATTTTATCATCGCGTTCAATGAGCGACTTAACTTCTTTTGATGGTAACGATGGTGCATTTTTCTCACATTCTCCCACGTCTCTTCAAAGAACCTTCGTTTATCCAAATTATGAAAGAGCTCCAAATTTCACGAAACCATTTCAACTGCCTTCTGACAACCCTCAAGAAACGTACAAAGGAGAATATCCTCTTCGATCTTCAGGAAGTTCTCCTGATTTAACAAGCAGTTATGGTCCTCCTGTGTTCTCGCCAAGATCCTCACCAACCCCCTCTCAGTATAGTGACTACAGTTCATACTCTTCGTATAGTACTGAGCCCTCCCCCCGTAGTGGAAACACATCCCCCTATCAAACCCCGCGTTCGCGGTACAGTGACGATCGTTTGTTACCAAACGAAAATGGCAGCGCGCTCGAGTTACCAAGATGGGAGCGTAGCTCGCCAAGAGAATCGGAAAATCATCGTGGAGGTTCGGAATCTCCGAATGCCTTCCGAAGGGGACAATCTCCACTGCCCTACAGTGAGTCGCGTGCAGTCGATAATTTATCGTCTCCGAGTAACATTCCCATCCACAAATCATCCACTCAACAGCGGTCATTTCAAGGCTCCGATTTTACGACGGGGCACGACACTAACCGAACGTCTTACGGCGTGGGTCGTGAGCGATCGCCAACGCTTAGTCGCACTCGTTCGTTATCGAATTTAAGCGACGAACAGGAACGAACTATTCCGAAGGGAGCTTCGGATAAGAGGAGGGACAGTTTACCACTGGCTGTAGGTGGCGCCAGAGAGAAATACCCTTTGGCGCGAGTTCCAATACCGTCTTTTCGTGAATTCAAGCAGAAGAATTTGGAGGAAAATTCGAAAAATAAAACTTTAATTGGAAAGGATAGAGTGCAGGAAAAACTATCAGAGAAATCTCCTAGGGCAGATGCTAAGCAAGAATCTACAAGGAAGGCAGAATTAAGAGCTGGTTTGAAAGAAAGGTTATCTTCATTGTATGAGAGCGCCAAAGACATATCAGCTCAAAGCGCGACAAAAAGATTTGTTGACTCTTACACGTTGAATACGTCAGGAAAAGATTCAGCGGGAAAAATTGAGAAAGGAACTATTGGAAAATCGTTTGTTGCAAAGTCAACGGAGTTGACAGAGGCAAAGCCAAATAATTCGGGAGACGCAAAGAAATCGGAGAGTTCACGAAAACTTTCCAAGAGCAGACTTGAAAGCCCTTTTTCTAAGAACGAGGTGATTCATAACTTAATGCTGAAATATGGTTTGTACGAGAAAGGCGGGCAAAAGAAAGCAAAAAGTCCGAATGGTGAAAGAAAGGAAACTGTGTTACGGAAGGACAGTTCACATGCAAATACACTCGAAAGAAACAATAAAAACGAGGCAGATCCAAAATCTGAAAACAGTTCTTTGTCAAGTAAAAGAGGTGTTTCTGCAACTGATAAAGAACGTTCTACACAGGAAGTTGAAAACAACCTGCGAAATGCAACAGAGTCGAACAGAACTGCTCCAAGGACCAGCCCGCTTCCATCCGCTATCCAGGGTATACCATCTGAACCGAAAAAATCCGCGGCTGAACGTTTTAGAGAATTGCAAAGGCAAGGTGGACCTCGTAACCGAAATTTAGAAGCAGTAAACACTAGAGACAAAGAGAAAACCGCGGAGCTTAATGCAACGGAAAATGCATCAATAAAAGATGCGCCGGCGCTAACCAAAGAAAGTTTGAAGCGAGAAGACAGTGACACTGGATTTTTTGACAAGCATAGTTCTGGTGAATTTCGACGAAATGATATGGATTCAACTGCTGCAGATATTGTCAGAACGAGATCGAGTGCTTTAGAAAATAGGACGACAACAAATCGAGTCTCCGAGAGTCAAAAGGTCGCTGCCGATTTGAACCCTAGTCCAGGGTCACCACGAAAAAAGAAGAGCTCAGTTAGTCTTCGTGGAACTTCCAGAGCGATCTTATGCGCAACAAAGTTCAAAAGAGCCACAAACAGGGACTCAAAGACACCGAACGGTTCACCATTGCCAGATAAAAGGCAGCTCGAGGATATTATTGCGAAAGGTGATACAACTGCAAAGGTTGAGAGTCGAGATCAACAGAGCGAAAGACGTAAAGATACCATCGGAATTACACGGAACGAGTCGGTCGAGAAACGATCTCCAAACACCCGACGACGACGATTCCGAACGGACGGAAGACTTCGGAAGGGTGGGATTCACACGAGCATGCTCAGTGTGGCTAGCAACGCATGTATGACAGACTCGGAAATGGAAGACACGGTCAGCATTTACAGTGAAGTGGACTCGCTCGACGATGAAAGAGGAACACGAGGAAGGCGATGGGAAAGTTTCTATAGCAACATCAGTGCTGACAGTGGCTCCGCCCATCTGTTTGAATTCGAAACGGATTCCAATGCAACTGAGTTTGATGAAGTGTTCGATGACCAGGAATCTGAAGGTAAGACGTTGTGTAAGCATCATGGATTGTTAGGTTGACTGTTCGTCACGGTTGCTTTTAACTTTGTTCCTCTTCACAAACTTAGCTTATAACAGGGATGAATCGCAAGACGTTAAAGACGAAACTTGGTGACTGTAGAAATCAAACAAGTCATACGACTAGTGCTGTTTTTGTTGATTTTTTGGCTGGTTTTCCCGTTTAGAGAAAGGAAGAATTTTATGCGTTTTATAATTAGTTAAAAACATATCATAGCATTGCATTTAAATAATCTCAACACACAAAATTATATTCTTTTTAAAATCTCAGCTTCGAGTTTGTTCTTAAAACATTCTTCAAATTTCACAAATTTCAGCTTCGATATTCTTATAAAATATATTCTTGCAGAAAAAAGAGTGTATTCGACTCTACTTTCCCGAGTTCACATAGGGTTCGAAAACTTGAAGTCTTGGGAAACTTTGGTTCACTAACTTTCAAACCCTTCTAATTCTATTCAGATGAACATCCCAAAAGTGAAGCAGAAGTGGAACGCACTGACAGTGGTGTCGGAGGTGACATGGGCCAGAGTCCCTTGAGGCGCTCTTGGGAGGAGATTGTCATGAAGAGCTCAGAACACTGGTCCGTTGTAGCTGCCTCCGCCCGGCACTGGCAAGAATTGGCCCGCAGAAAGAAAGGTAACGAGGGCGAGGCGACTACAGTGAAGAAAAGAAGCTCAGTGCATTCTATTACAGAGGATATGGTAAGTTTCAGGCAATTAAAACCAATGATTGTCTCCCGTTAATTACTTCCCAATTATTTCTAATCTTGGTAATTTCCCTCCCAATAATTACCTCCTGTTATAGAAAAGCTTGCAAAGGATGAAGTGGAAATGTATCAAAATATTTAATACACATGCTGGGCCATTGGTTTTTAAATCTCTCTCTCCTTTTTTTATTTTACTTACTTAGCTATAGCTTTTGCGCTACGCAATGTTTTGTATAAAGCACCGTCCAAACTAATACGTATCGTAGCCTGTGTCACAACCACACTCTCAGAGAGAAAACATCGGAGAAAAATCGGCTCTCCGATTTTTTCTTTCGGGAAGAGCGGTAGTGACACAGCCGTACGTTTCGCTAGCGCGTTTTCGTCGACACATCTTCGCCCAGAATTCGCTCATCGTCTCAGGACACTGATGCAATAGGGCTCCGTTCTCAAATGCTTCCAAACTGGACAGCGTTTTCAAATGTATGTGATTTCGACGAAAACGTTGAGCGATTTGGATTGTACGATTGTAGACGGCAGGCCAAAACGTTTCGAAGAAAAACGCTCTGGTGAAGATACGACTTTGTAGTTTCGTTGAACAATCGCAAGAATTTACGTCAAACCACTGCTGTAACAAAAAAGATTGCGAAACACAATTTATTTCAGGGCGTATTTTACATGGCATTTGACTCGACAAAATTGTGCAACTTGCAAAAAATATATTGCCTTTGTTACAGCGCATTTATGCCTTCTTCTGCTAGCTGGTCACCTCTTCTCAGGGTGTGCCTAATTTGAGTTCGCATAAGTGCACTTGTTTCCGTATTTTTTGCCATGAAAAGTTCCGTTTAAAAAGGGTGGTTTCTTGCTTGTTGCTGTCTGCAGGTTGAATGTCCGGGCTGTTTGAAATACTATGTTCCGCCGAAAGAAGAAGACAAAGGGGAAGTCGACGCCAATGAGCCGGAGATTTGCGGAAAATGCAAGGAAAGAAAAGTGGAGAGGAAGGAAGCCATTATCGAGCTGGTCCAGACTGAAATCAACTATGGCAATGATTTGCAGATATTGAAAGAGGTTAGATGTCAGATAGTGTATAACCCACTTTACATCAGTCAGGGTCTCAAAGGAGTTTAGGGCTCTATTGCTCCGGGCCTAGAGCAGCGGAGCTCCGGGGCTCCATGGCACCTCCCTAAAAAAGATCAGTGCCCAGACCGTGAAATGAAGGGGGCTGCGGCCTCCACAGCCAAAACGTCCGGGCTCCAGGGACCCCTCTTTGGGACTCTGATCAGTTCTAATTCCACACTTTTGAATTCTCTCATTTAACTTTGTCACCAAAAACTATCAAAAAGTGTAAAATGCAGATTTAAAGAGAACGCCAAACGCGCACAAAAATCTAGGAGCCTCTCGAGTTGTCGCAGACCATTGCACTCGAATGCAGACTGTTTTATATGATTGCCATTTTCCTAATTTCTCCTGTTTCCTGGTTATTTTGTTGGTTTTGATTGGATGAAAATAGTACAGTCATGTAAAAAATAATCAAGGAGCGTCGTAAACTAGGGGTTGATCCGGCCCGACGATACTGAAAATTTCAATTTGTATGTGGGCATGTCAGAAAGGCATTTTAACGGCTTCATGAGATAACTCTGTCACTCCAGCTTTTTTGGACGCTTCAACCACGTGATTTATTAACTTCAGTGTTACAAGTCAAGAATTTTAAATTGGAACGATACAGCTAAGTTTGAGTTTCAGAAAGATTTTGCTTCAAGAGAAGCTGCGTCATGGATTACGAGCGAACTAAGACTTACAGGCCTTGAAATCGCATTCAAACTAATTAAGAGCTCGAGTCCGGTTAAATCAAACCTGATCATTAAGCTACATTTCATTCGGCTTTCTACTATGAGATTGAGACATCGGAACGTAGCTGATGAAGTTCTGTGGTTTGGACATTTAAGCCTTCAGGATTCGAGTCAACTCGATTCTGATCGCATCCACAACCCTGTCGATGTGTTCTTCAGTGTTGTAGATGTGAGGCGAGAATCTCATTCTGTTGCCTTTTTTGGTGGATACCCCAATGTTGTAGTCTTCGTACAATATGTCGTAGAGCAGCACGCTTAGCTCAGTGTCGCTCTCTCCCGCCTTACGCAAACGTTTGCGTTTGCGACCGTCTCCGGCGGTGTCCACCTCATCCTGGAACTTGATAACTATGATGCCGTGGTACTGGCTCAATCTTGGTGGCGTCTCAATCTTGAACACGGTCTGGCCGAGCTGCCTGAGGACTTTGTCTAAGCCGTCCCTCAGCCGGGTGGCTAGTGCCTTGATCCTCTTCTCGATCATGTCAAAGCCGATGAGCTCCATCAGATCTGCAGTGTACAGCATCCCGATGAGGTTGGTGTCGTTACGCTGGCCAACCATCTCAAACTTGGACGCATCCGTAATTGGGAATGGCTTGCCGTAGGGGTCATCTGGGAGGGTGGGCGGGGGCTGCATCTCTCCGTTGTACCCGATGTCTTTGGGCGCGAAGTTTGGAATACGCTCTCTCTTCATGTACAGGATACCAGTCTCTTTGGGCCCCAAGAACCACTTGTGGCTGCCTCCGCTGTAGCTGTCACAGTCCATGGCTTTAAGGTCATGGTTGAAAGCGCCCCAGGTCTGCGCGCCATCCACATGCACATGGACATTCCTGTTTCGCTTGTGGATCTGCTCCACCAGACGTTTGGCGGGCAGCCGCGTGCCACTTAAATGGGACACCTGAGCGTAAAGACAAGAGAACAAGATGAGTCGATACAGGTTGTTTACAATTTACACGGAAAAACCGGTTCGTCAAAGGTTTGTGCAAACGGTAAGCAAATATCCTTGATGGTGAGTGGCCATTTATCATTTACTGAAACAAAACCCAGTTTAACGAGAGAGCCTAGGACGAGTTCGACCAGATAATCAGTCCAAGATGGCGGTGAAGAATTGCACATTTGCATTCCAACATTTCGGTTGCAAATACACAGTCTGACTGAAATTTGCGGAATTTTTCGTGTAATGGTAAACAACCAAGGTTTTCAGCACCGCACAAAAGTAGCAAGTTGAAGTAAGACGAAATTGAGATTTGATCATAACGAAGAGAAGAAAAAGAACATCTTATCTTATCTTTTTCTATAGGAATGTAGGAATAAGCTTAATTTTTTCTTTGGCACTGAGAAGCCAACTCTCAATTCTGTATTCTATTGTTTGATCCCCTTGCCAGCAATACTGGACGGACAAAGACCAAAAAAAAAAAATTGTTGGTTCGCTTGGTCAAGGTCTTAGGCTGAAAACGTTTTTAAATGAATTCTAAAATATGTAGAAAACTGACCTGTTTCGGGGAAAAAAGTCTCAAAGCGCTACCTTATTATGAATTCAGATTATGAGATTAAGATAGATTTTGTTAATGCTTAAGAGAACGATGATTCCATCGTAAATACATACGGAAAAACAGTTCTGCCCGCTCCGATTTCAAAATTAAAACACGATCGACTTGTTGGGGGCAAAGGTTCTTAAACCCTGACCCTGCAGTTTAAAGTTCAGTTAGAAAATCGAAAATTGATAACCTTTTAACGTTTAAGGCCCAAACAGGCTAAAACATGACACGCTTTTCCAGAGAAGAATGACAAATTCGAATTGAGTGAACGAGTCGGTTGTAAATATTCTCTCACTGTAAAGTTAAGGAGATGTATAAAAGCAGAATGAACTCTCGATATTATTTGAAAATGCTGCAGCGAGTGATGGAAGGTCGATTATAATTAAAATCGGAACGTGCGATCATTGAAATGTTAAAGTAATAGTTAAAGTAAGTCCTTTCATTGCAATTGCTAATCTGCAAAAAGTCCTGTGATTATGTGTGGCGCAATAGTCCTTTTCACGGTTATTTCTCTCTTACGTCCATCATAATATAACTGTCAACGTGACTGTAGGACAATTCAGCACAAAATTGTTGTTTTTGCCCCGAATTAAATTGCCTCGCATCCACGTTGAATTTTATTATAATGCAATTACAAAAACTAACCCCCGTGAAAAAACCATTGAATTTACTTTTAATACCGCAAAGGAGCGCTATCCAAATTTTCGCAATTCTATCGCGTCTTTTGGTAGCATGGTCCTCTGGCTGGCATTTATCATCCAAAACGGAGCAGTTGCGTCAATTGTTTGTCTGTATGACATTGAACCCCTCACCCCCAGCGCTGTTCAAGTGCAAAGTTTAATTTAGCAGGAGCGCTTGTTTTGCTTTGTAAACATCAAGAAACAAACAGAGCCTCACGAAAGAAATTTTAAATAACTTTTATTTGAATGGTCACACACTAGGGTTTTATCCACAGAATTACGAGTTAGAACCACCTTGTACAGCATATCTGGATGGACGTTCTGCTGAGGACTATAGCTTTCATTTGAAGGTTTCTTCCACGGACTCAAACGTTTGAACTAATTTACATGCAAATATGCTCGGGGTGTGTCTTTTAATCAACGAATCAAACGACTAAAACAGGCCTCTTCGATTTGTTAATTTACTTTCAACTAAGAGAAATTGGAATAGGACTACATGATTTAAACTGCACCTACCTCACTGAAAGTAACAAGCCGAGTGTGTTTGTTGACCTTTGACAAGAACTTGTGAACTATCTTGTCCTCGTCTTGTTCGCCTTCCAAGTTGAGCACATGGAGTTTCAAATTAGGAAAGCGGTTCTGGCGAATCTTCCAACCTACTTCGCCGTCAGTGGGATGATTCTCGTTCCACACAATCACCTCATCACCCGGGTTGAAATCCAGTCCATTGTTGATGACAGCGTTTGTGTCCGAGCCATTCCTACAGAAGGCAATCAGGTCTGGTTCCACGTTCAGCTGGGAGGCGATGAGGGTCCGTGCCGCCTGGATGGTGAACACGAAAGGCTTGATTCGCTTCTGGATGGAAATGTCACGGTTCCAGTCTAGAGCCATGGCGTTCATGGAGACCTGGACAGCATTGAAGATGACGGACAAGTTAGCGGCGTTGATTGGGACGCAGTCGGCGTAATCGTCGAATGCAAACAGGCTTCGGACGTACTTCCAGAGGTCGTCTTCATCTTTGCAGACTTTGATGTTCACTATGGTGGTCACGATCTCCTCAAACGTCTTCTGGAAGCTAAAAAACGTCTCACGGCTGATGAGTCCGTGAGAGCGGTACGAGTGTGCGACCTTGAAGGTGGGACGCTCTTGGGGGGTGATCTTGTTCATGGCTGGTGGAAGTGTCTTGTGCTTAGGCGACGGGGTCAAAGCTCTCCTCAAACGTGCTGCAGCGAGACTGCGATGGTCCTGGAGTGGTCACTGTAATCTATATAGCAGCGTCTTCAACTGACAGCTTGTTTGGCTTTTGAACAATGCCTTTGTTCGAGGAATTAACAGCATCAACAAACAATGTCAACAATTGTTACTGAAACATTGGGCAATAGTAGTCCCCCGATCATAAGTGTCCGGAAAAAATGGAAGTGAAAGCTGTTAAACGCCGCTCAGGCACGCTACCCGGCCTCCCTTACCCCCTTGTTTAAAATTAGTGTAAAGTGTATAGTTTGCCAGAACTGAAAGCGAGCCTATGTAAACCTGGTTTTAGTCTTGCCCTATATAATTCATTCCACCTTATGTCAATTTTTCGCTACATGGCTATACAAGGCTACCACGGCCGCTACCACGTAAACAAACATATGGAAGAAATATCGCAAACATTGTTCCTCTTGAAAATTATTAATCTTGTACCCGTCTAAATACACACAGATAGACCAATTTCAAATTAAATATAAAAAGAAATTAAGACCGCCCCTTCCCTCTCTCCTCCACAGAGCGTTGCTCGCGTGCTTCTATTATTCCCTCTCCCCAGTCTTCAAACTACCAACCTACACGGTTAAGGCTGCACGAGGGAGGCCTCTGCGGAGGAGAGAATCCCCCTATCCCCCTATCCCCCTATCCCCCTATATCCCTATCCCCCTATCCCCCTATCCCCCTATCCCCCTATCCCCCTATCCCCCTCTCATTTTAATGATGGAAAAAGGTGCTTTTGTTTGAACGCAAATTAATGTCGGAGGGAGAGAGAGGTGGTTCAATTTATTCTGACCAGGATTGTAGACGGAACGGTGGGCAATACATTCTGACATTACATTTCCGAATAAGACATGGACTCCACTACCCTTTGCTCCTCTTGGCTGAATGCAAAAGTGCGGCGAAAAAAAAAAACTAATTTCCTGAGTACCAAAGGTTCGATATCAAGCAAACATACATAGCAAAGCAGCGGGGCAAACATTTTTTGCGAGTTCCAATTCTTGGGATTTTGCAGATTTTTAGGCGGCCTGTAAATAAAGAGTTCATGCAAAATCTTGTTTTTTAACTGCAGTGGTTACATTACGCTGATTTTACCTACCTGCGCATTTAGATGCATCAACAACAATGTCTCGACAACAATAAGCAGTTGTAATTTCAACCTTGGGCGACTTGCAGAAAATCGCAGAGATAAAACCTCTCTACAAGTCGAGAAAAAATATTTTAATAGGTCCCACAAATACAAAAAAGCCAAACTCTGAAATCAACTCTATTCAGACCAGGCTTCTATTGGTCTTCTGGCACCGGGGGGAGGGGACGGGAAAGGGGGTTTGAAGTGTTCACCCTGTAACCCTAAGAGTATGAAAATGAAACCTGAAGAATTTATAGACCTTTATAGCACGTTGGTAGTCCGTAACAGGGAATTGGCCACATTCGATTTATCAGTATTCTAACATGGATCCGAAACTTTCGGGTCAAAATTGTAATTTTGTTAAGTTTCTTTTGTCTCACAATTTCCAAGAGACTTGAGTACAAAGAAAACAGCACCAAAGATAGAAGTTTGTCCCCGGAGCCATGTTAGAATATCGAACGTGGCCTATTATGACGTCATAGTCACCTTCTTAGATCCGACATCTTGAATTGCATGGTTTTTGCTAAATGTTACAAAATCACCAAAACTGACTCTTAAATAATCAAAAATGATAAAAAGGTAAATATTTTAAAAAATAATGGTTGCGGCCAGAAAATCCAAAAGCATGATTGCCTTGAAACAGCAAGAAGCTTGACAAATGACTTTTCACACAAAATTGTTTCCAGATTTAAGGATTTGATGATTTAAGGACCAGCAGCCATATTTTGAGTTCACTGATTTAATTCTTTTAACGTCAACATCGTTCAGCTTAGTGAGTGTCCCCCCCCCCCCCCCCCCGCGCTCAGTCCTCCCCTGGGCCCCCATCCCCGTCTCGTCTGAATAGAGTTAAACTCACAGAAACATTTAGTGCCACACCGAATTTTTCTGATTCTTTTGAAGACATAAACAGTTGGACATCCGGCTGGATGATGTGGGTGATGTGGGTGATGTGCCAGATGTTTTAGTATGGGCAAACACTGAAAGGACAAGCTAACTGTAGCTAGTAATGACACGATAAGTCCACTCAGGGTTGTCTGTGCGATACAACCACGTTTATTAACCCCCAGGTAAACATGACAAAAAGTTTAAACGATACAGTTAAATTTGAACTATGATCATCATATCAGAGCCAGTAAAACTGAAATACCAGTACGCGTTTAAAAACAGGAAAAAGTCTAGTCAATGTGAGCTTTCCTAAGAGTCATTGATTAAAAGCCTGGAAACCGTCACTATCTGTGCAGGGAGTAAAACTTTTACAGGTCTTAAAATCGCTCTACAGCTAATTACAAAGTCAAGTCCGTTTTAATCAAATACCATCATTGAGCTATAGTTCTTACATCAAGGTGTAAAACTTTCTCAGATCTTGAAATCGCTCTACAGCTAATTGTGAAGTCAAAAAGCCCGGTTAAATCACACATGATCATCAAGCTACAGTTCTTAAACTTTGTCTGTCCTTATCTACCATGAAAATAAAAGACTGAAGTCATAGCTGGTGAAGACAATCCTCTTGATCCTTTACTTCAGAACTTCAGTCAGCACGGTCTCGATAGCACGAACAACCCTGTCGATGTGCTTCTCAGTATTGTAGATGTGAGGTGAGAGGCGCATTCTGTTGCCCTTCTTGGTGGACACTCCAATCTTGTAGTCTTCGTACAGCGTGTCATAGAGCAGCTCGCTCAGTAACTTGTCACTCTCTTCTTCTTTGTCCTTACGTCTTGGTCTGCGACGGCCTTTTTCGGGCTCCTTAAACTTGAGGACTATAATTCCATGATACTGGTGATCCTCCGGCGGGGTCTCGATCTCGAACACGGGCTGCGGGAGATTTTGGAGCACGATGTCTAAACCTGTTCGCAACCGTAAGGAGAGTGCCTTGATCCTGTCTTCAATCTTCTGGAAACCGATAAGCCCCAGCAGATCTGCAGTGTACAGCAAGCCAATGAGGTTGGTGTCATTACGCTGACCAACCATCTCAAACTTGGACGCATCCGTAATTGGGAATGGCTTGCCGTAGGGGTCATCTGGGAGGGTGGGCGGGGGCTGCATCTCTCCGTTGTACCCGATGTCTTTGGGCGCGAAGTTTGGAATACGCTCTCTCTTCATGTACAGCATGCCGGTTTCCTTGGGTCCCAAGAACCACTTGTGGCTGCCTCCGCTGTAGCTGTCACAGTCCATGGCTTTAAGGTCATGGTTGAAAGCGCCCCAGGTCTGCGCGCCATCCACATGCACATGGACATTGGGGTTCTTCTTGTGGATCTGATCAACCAGAACTTTAGTGGGCAGGCGCGTGCCACTTAAATGAGAAACCTAACGTAAAGAATAATAAACAAGTTGAGTTACTGGATTAGAGATTGTACAATAGCTGGGAGTTGGACATAAGCTACCGTTTAATTGAGTTAAATCGATTATAAGCAGAAGCGAGCTAAAACAACTTGCGTCGGAGAACAAATTAGGCTGAATATAATTTATTTTCCTAACTCTTATTTCTCAAAAAGTGAGAAAACTATTTCATTTTTCAAAACTTTTAAGCGACAGAGATAGTAACAGCATTTAGTGCTTGTCTTATGCACTAGGATGCACTAGGAGGTCTATGACATAAGGCACAATAGCCCTTTACAAGGTTAACGTTTCTCGTTTGCATTACAATATATCCAGGGAACAGGGATGGCGCAGTGGTGAGAGCGCTCGGCTCCCACCAATTGGCCTGGGTTCGATTCCGGCCCGGTGTCATATGTGGGTTGAGTTTGTTGTTGGTTCTCGCCTTGCTCCGAGGATTTTTCTCTGGGTTCTCCGGTTTTCTTCCTTCCACAAAAACCAACATCTCTAAATTCCAATTCGACCAGAACAGAGGACGTGCATGAAAATCAGCTAAGGCTGATGTGTCTACCTCTCTAAATATTGTAATTTCATGTAATTTTTCCTCTTTACTCATGCTTATAAGGACAATTGCTATCTAAAACCCAGTTTGGTTTTAAAATTTTAATAATAACGATAAATGAATTCTATCGCCCGGGCAACATCGTCGAATGGGCTACTGCCCCACATCCACGTTGGATTACATTGTAATGCAAATGAGAAACGCTAACCGTGAAAAACGGCTTTTGATGTGTTTACTGACAAGTATCAGTCTGGAATATTACAATGTCTATCAGTTGTCTCACGCGCTCATTGGTTTATTCGCACTATTGCATAATTAAGGGGCGAGCAGATAAAAACAATTATCGCTTTAAAGCCTCAGTGCTTACGAAAAACGCCCCAAAAGACACAAATCTTAAGTAGAGAAAATAAGGGAGAAAAAAAGCAGAATGAAACTTAGATCTTATTAGAAGATCGTGTCAGCGAGGTCACCACTCTACTGAACTTGTAAGAAACTGGTGAAGATAATTGTCAAATTTTTCATACGTTCTTTTGCTAGCTTTCACCATCCTTAACAGAGCGGTTCATTATACAACTAATAATAATGCCTATCAACTTGTCCATTTTCCCCTGCTGGCCCTGTCAATCCCAGGATTGGCCAAAGTTTAAAGGTTGCAAGGAAACCCATAATTTCGATTTGTAAACATCAAAAACCAAACAGAGTCACACGCAAAAAACTGCTCATTTTTTTTTATCATTTCAGCTTTCATATGAGTTGTCATATAAGTTGTCACTGCTCGTTTTAACTTTCATGTGAGTTGTCAGTTGTTAGAGTCTTCTCGACAGTTCTAAGCGTTTGAACCAATTTATATGCATAATGTGTTTTGGGTGCGACTTAAGTCGACGGTCGGTCTGTAAAAAGATTAATTAAGACGGTCGGTCTGTAAAAAGATTAATTAAGACGGTCGGTCTGTAAAAAGATTAATTAAACAGGCTGTGTGACCTGAAAATAACATTGTAATGGTAGGAAGAAACAGTAATAAGAGGGCTTAAGACATGCATAAAATTGAATCCAATCCGTTAAATTTGTATATATACTTTTTCAACATCGAATTGGCCTGACTTAATTTCTTAGGTACGGTCTTAATGTGTCGCCTGTAAAAAAAATTAAAAAATAAAGGAAAAAAACAGAGAAAAACATTTGAACCTACCTCACTGAATGTAACAAGTCGGGTTTTGTCATTGACATACGATAAGAACTTTTCTACTATCTTGACATCGTCTTTTTCGCCTTTCAAGTCGCACACAACGAGTTTCAAATTAGGAAAGCGGTTCTGCCTGATCTTCCAACCTACTTCTCCATCAGTTGGGTGATTCTCGCTCCACACCACCACCTCATCACCAGGGTTGAAATCCATACCGTTGTTGATGACGCCGTTGGGGTCCGAGCCATTCCTACAGAGAGCAAGCAGGTCTGGTTCCACGTTCAGCTGGGAGGCGATGAGGATCCTCGCTGCCTGGATGGTGTACACAAAAGGCTTGATTCGCTTCTGGATGGAGATGTCTCGGTTCCAATCTAGAGCCATGGCGTTCATACAGTGCTGCACCGCGTCGATGGTGACGGACAAGTTGGCGGCGTTGATTGGGACGCAGTCAGCGTAGTCGTCGAACGCGAACAGGGTGCGGACGTATTCCCAGAGCTTCTCATCTTCGTTCGACAAACTGTTTATGGTGGTCACGATCTCCACGAACGTTTTCTCGAAACTCAGAAACGTCTCACGGCTTATGAGTCCGTGAGCTCGATACAAGCGAGCAACCTGGAACGTGGGGCGATTTTCGGGCGCCTTTGGATTGAGTGGCTCCATGGTTCTGCAGGTGACTTAAGGAATCACAGATTAGAAGCTCCCTTCAAACGTTCTGCAGCGAGACTGCGATGCTCGTACGTGATCACCTTTTTTTCTATCAATGTCTCATGCTGACAGCTGTCCTAACTTTTTAAAAAGTTCTTTGTCCGAGAAACCAATAGTATCGAAACCCAATAACAGTTTTTACTCCCGCAAATGGTCAACAGCGACCGTAAGGTCAAAATCGTGCTAAAAAAAGAAAAACTGATTAATTCTGACATCGTACGTGCTGCTCCAGCACGTAACGCGTTTAAAAGTAGCGTAAAATATACACCTTTACCAGGACTATAGAAAAGCTAGACATTCGGCAAAATGTTTTTCCCAATGTGCAGCTATGTGCCATTTTTTTGGACGATTCTTTTTGCAGAATTCTGGTTACATTAAGAAAGTAAACAAGCGATACTCCACATGACCTTCAGTAAACCAAAGGCGTGTTTATATGGCTTTTAAAGTTCTGTAATTTATTCGAAATTCGCGAGTTAAGCCTTACTGTGACTAATCACTTGAATTACGGGACCAAGGAACTTCAGTGGCTCAGTGTTTCATTAGGCTGTACATTTAAATTCAATTAGTTCTTGTGAATGTCACGAAATTGTATAATTTATTTCGCCGAAATTGATTGTACAAAAAACCCACCCAATTTAGTGAGTTTTACATCGGCTTTGTTTCGTAGTCTAGTCACAGCTCTGCAGCTGCAGGTTGTCAGTTCTCATTTCTATACAGTTCCACAGTTCTAGAGTTCCACAACGCCAACATTCCAAAGTCGACGATTTCCGGATGGGTGGTTCCACAGATTGTTTTGCTAATCTCCAGCTGCATACGGTTTTTTCGGCTCTTGTCCAAAAAAATCTTATGCTCTCGCAGGCTAACTCCAGCTGTGCTTTAGACTTTTTCCAGACTTCAAGCCGTTTTCAGAATTTTTACGGACACCAAGGTTTTTTTTCTTATGGGAAATAAACAGAGTGTCTTATTTTGCCTGTCATACATCAGACAGGCTAGCTGTCGTTATGCCAGTATGCATCCGGAAGGTTTCTGCAGAGTTCAACAATAATCTCAGGATTTCCTTTCTCCCTGGATCATCTTTCCTTTGCGGTTATAAACAGTGTCATAATTCATAGAGGCATAGTTCAAGGACCCACTCCCACTGTTGTTTACTGCTTTCGGGTTTTATGAATTGTCTAGGATGGGCGGCAACTCTATGGGGTGGAGAATCTAGGCTCGATTTCCGCCGCTTTCTCGAGTCCGGTCTACGTTCCTCCCCGAGAAGTGAGTTCGGGGCAGGAGCGCGGGCTCTTTTCCCGAACAGCGGCTGGTAATCGAGCCTATGGAGAATCAGGCGATGCTATTTTTGACAGTAAACTCGCGGGGAGCATTGGAAACATAAAAACCTGTATTCAAAATAGTCTCTGAAATGCGGTTGCATCAGCACGTCTCAATGGGGTTAACCGTTAGCCGTAAACTAAACGGGCCAGAAATGCAAAAATATTAATTGTAATCCCCAAAAGTGAAAATCTCAAAATATCTTGTCAAGACTTGTTTGTGACTTACATTGTGGCTTGTTAGCTATATTAGTTTACAGCTCTAGTTCCTTTATGCTGCGGAATCGAAACTAGTGTTGGTGTCAAGATCTGCAACGGATATTTTTTGACACTATTTTTACGCAAAATGTAAGAATACCCACGACTGTAACATTTGATATCAAAGTAAAATGGTCCGTATTAACTCGTATTTGTCATTGTCTTGCAGGAATTCTACTTGCCAATGCAGTCCGGAGGAATTTTAAGTCCCGAGCACCTAGCTGCAATCTTCCTCAACCTGCAGGTAGATACTGAACGTGACAGAAACCGACGTTAGATAAATATTAATAAATATTACGTGAGGTCTTTGAGCTTATAGATATTTAGGATCACGTATGGGGTCAATATTGAGCCACGTTTCGACACGTTAACCCTGTATTCTCGTTAGTTTGTAGGTTTGCGCATCTTGAAAAATTTAGCCTAAATTTTTCAAGTTCGTTGTTTGTAATCCGTGTTAATCTTCTCAATTCTTGACCATCCTTGTTCCTTTATGGTTTCTTATTATCTCATTGGTGTTTTTTTTTTTTTTTGTCTTAATCTTAGTAAACTATTAGTTATTCAGTTTAAAGGTAATTTTGTACATAGCTAGAATACCGTGACTGAGTCGCCTTCAAGCTCGTCACGCAGAAGAATGTCAGCGTAGGCGGCTGTAGAAATTCATTAACAAAATAATTATAATAAAGATAACATTTGTTTGTTTGTTTTTTTTACGGATAATAAATACCCGAGAGTACTAGAGCAGAGGTCAGTTTTGTTCTGGTCAGTCGGAACAGAATTCAAATGTAATTTGTTCAAGAATTTAAATGTAATTACATTTTGTAAAAGCCCGCTCTTTTTTTTTTTCGCGCTTGAAATCCAACCGTTTAGCGTTTAAAAGCAACCTGTGCTGTGATAATTAGGGTTAAATTTTTCGATATCCCTTTCTTTTAAGAACTAGTTTTGTTTGAAACCTCTGTTTTAACATTAAGTCATGTCTGTTTTTGTAATAGAAGCTTAAAGCAATTATGCCCAACTTCATTCTATAGTCGAGCTAGAAGCTAAAAAGAAAAATCATATGCAAGAAAAAGCTTACCAAAAGCTATTTTTCACCCTTGAGAATTGTTTGTAGTTTATACATAAGCCCATTGTTTTGACGAATTGTCCCACACGCGATGAATTCAAGAACACTCGAGTTGATCCAGATTCACTGAAGTGTTTGCAACAGATTATGTCAACTTTAAAGGTGCTTTTCATTCTTTTCTGAATATAAAATCAAGAAATGTAACTTATGCTTACTTAGGTTAATTTAAACACCTAGCGGGTATTCAGCAAAGTTTTATAGGGGGAGGCTCTACCCTGAGGTCCCACCCTGACCCTTTTATATACCATTTTTGACCGAAAAGGCAACCCTTTCATATACCTTCCATAAAAAATGGTATCCTTTCCACAAAGAGTCGGACCTCAGTAATTCGAACTCGGTTTTTTAGAATTCCCCGTTATTTCGAACTCCAAACCATTTCTCTTGGTTATGCTCTTTAGTCATCGGCTATTTTGAACTCCCATGATTTCGAACTATTTTTCGGTTCGAAATAACGGGCTTCGACCGTACCCACATTACGCTCTACAAACTCACTTTGCATCGGTAATTGATACCCTGGGAATTGAATTATGCAATGGAAAGAACAGTTACGAGAACTTTTAATTAATGCCATATAGTTTCTTGTCTGTTGCACACAGCTTGAGAGCAAGTTAACCGTTCCTGCTTTTCTCGAGCAGAAGCCGTTTTTATGAAATAGTGTTTTTGTTCGTAGGAATTACTGGAAGTGAATTCAAAGTTTTGTGCTAAACTGCAGAAAAGTCTGGAGGAATCGGTGGCAAACGGTGATGAGGTATAATTTGCTCAGTTTATAATAACTGTCCTAAGGTTGAAATGAAATTAATTATTCAAGCCATTAGAACAGCCTGAAGTATTGAAGTAAAATTCTATACTATTTAGGCCCTTTCCACATTAATGCGTTTTCGTTTGAAAACGCGTACTTTTTGATGCGTTTTCGCGTCGTATGTAGAGACATTTGAAAAGAGACCTCTATCGTATTACTGTGGGCAACGTAAACTGATGGAGGCTTTCGAAAAGCTGACATCATTCACGGCATCTTGTGCACATATGCATATAACAGTTATGGCATTTATTCATAGCATAGCAGCATTTTCAAACCTTTTATTTAGTGCAGACGGGGAAAACGTTGCGAAAGCTTTAGTGTGGACCGGGAGCGTTTTCGACGGAAACAAGTCGCTTTTAAAACGCATTAGTGTGGAGGTGGCTTAGAATGACCTCGGCTGCATGGCAAGCGCGGAAAAACGTGTAACCAGTGTCAACGGCGGGAAAAATTGCTTTCGGACAAATCACACTTTTAGTTGGAAAAGGTCGTGCAAGTAAAATGTTACTAATAATGCTTTGAATTGTGTATTGAATTTCCACCTCAAGTTGAAAAGAAATTGAATTTCCGACTTTTTTTGGAAAGCCAAAGAACACCGAAACAAATAAATAGCTGAGGAAGTGTGGTAAATTCAGGTCATGTTCTCAAGCATTTTTAAGGTTTCAGAGCTAGGCTAAATTGAAAGATTAATCCTTCGCATTTTATTTCTAGGAGTTTTCTAACGTTAATGTGGGAAGCATTTTCCTTGAAAGTGTTGACTTTTTCCAGGCGTACGAGATCTACTGTTCAAAACAGGTGAGAATGTAAACTCTCCTTATTAAATGCCTTATCCCAGGCCTCCCTCCTTGGCTTGAGCGCGATGGAGTTATGGGTCTATCACTGCACTCCAAAATCGCAACCTAACCATAAAGCACTCCGGGCTTCGCCTGAGAAACGCAACGACGCCTTGGCACGAGGCAGCCTCACTGATCGAAACGTTCAAGCGCCAGAAATTTTTCAGCAAAGTGTCGACTTTCATGTTTCAATCTTTTCATTTAGATTATAATGTATTTAAATAACATGTCGAACGTCGTGTGTGTTTGCAATTCTCTCGTCCGCATTAAGCAACACCGAAGATCTGCGTGATAACTTTACCAAATACTTCCACTGTAAAGGCAAAAATAAATAATCAACTAAAATCGTTTTAATACTCTCTGGTAGAGCAGGATGAACTTGTAAAAAGTAATATGACATGAACTGCACAAAAAGTGTGTACCTTAACTAATTAGTAGTTTTGGTTTCCGTTTGCAGACTGCAGCCTCTGCCTTATTGGAATCCCTTCAGAAGAAAACAGAACTGCTAAGAATCTTTCTAAACGTAAGTGTAATGCAAGAAGTATTTTCTGGGCAATAATATATTTATTTTTTATCTAATTTCATTTGTTTATTGCCGATTTTTTTTGTGTATGTGTGTGTTAGGTGACCTGCCGGGAGAATCCCAAGTGCCGGAAAATGGACTTGAATTCTTTCATCCTTGCTCCTGTACAACGAATTATGAAGTAGGTGATTGAATCAGTGAGTCGATCAGTCAGCCTATCACTCACTCACTCACTCACTCACTCACTCACTCACTCACTCACTCACTCACTCACTCACCCACCCACCCACCCACCCACTCACTCATTCACTCACTCACTCACCCACTCACTCACCCACCAGCTCAAGCAAGCAAGCAAGCAATCAGTAAGTCATTCAGTCAATCAGCCATTCAGTCAGTCAGTCAGTCAGGCGGTCAATTGATCAGTCTGTCATTCAGTCTGTCAGTCAGTACGGTCAGTCAGTCAGTCAGTCAGTCAGTCAGTCAGTCAGTCAGCAAAGTTTGGCAGTCGAGTTAAGTCAAGACATAACCATGAAAGCAGTATTTTGTTGCTCACGTGTTATTCATGATGGTTATTCGTGTATACAGATATATAGTCACTTGGCTCCTAACTGGAGCATAGGTCATCAACAGTTTTCTTCCACTGCTCTCTGTCCTGAGCTTGTCGTTCAATTTGGGTCAATCGCAAGCCTATTTGCCGGAGTTCTTGTTCAGCTGATCTTCACCAATTGTCTTCGGCCTACCACGGTTTCGTTTGCCCTGAGTTCCAGAAGAGTTTTAGTTTTAGTTTTAGTTGCGTTGTTGTGTGGGCTATTCGTGTAGAGCTCTCATATATAATCGTCATAATCATTATTTCATTATTTCTTTCAGATATCCTCTGCTTCTTAGTAGAATCTGCAAGGCCTCCCCACGAAGAAACCCCGATCGAGAGAAACTCAAAATGGCTCAAAGACGGATCGAGGAACAGCTGAATAAGATCAACGCTGTAAGTAATTACGTTATCACTTGGAGGTTGCTTAGGTTGCATAGCAACATTTTTGTCAAAAAAAAAGAAACTTAAATTTGTAGGCTCGGTTCAGATTCAGTAGGAGGCTTAGTTTCCACACTTTGTGGCCGGAAGAAGTAAAGTCTAAAAACCGCTTCCACCCAAGTTTAAGTTATGGTCATAAGGCTGATTGAGGGTATAAAACATGACAAGGCAAACTGAATGATCACTCTATAAGGAAGATCATCTCTGGGCTAAACATAACAAACTTCCATTGATCTGAGTGACTGACGGTAAAATGACTATGTGAGGAAGATCCGCCTAATTTGAAACAATTCATGTGTTACAATGGGTATTCTCAGTCATTTCAATAAAATGACAAAGCTTGCAGAAATATTGCTTGCGTTATAAACATATTTTACTCAGTTAAAATTTTAGTCAATCTCAAATACAATGGGTATTTTTTTAATACGCTTTCTTTCTTTCCAGTTGAACACGACCGTTGAATCTCGCCAAAAGCGTTATCGAGCCAGCCAACAGTTGGGTAGATCAGATTCCCTAGATAAACTGCAGATGAAGAAGATGGCGTCAGATATCCTTAATTGGACCATGGAGGAAATGCAACTTTTAATGCACGGCGTATTTCAGGTCAGTGAGGGTCAAAAACTCAACTATCAACTTTTTGCCGCTGGATACGAGGTATTGATAGATCTTAACCTCTATTTGAATGACTTTAACCGATCTGGCCAGAAAACCAGTTTTGAACGACTACAGTGGATTTATGCTAAAACAACTAGATTATTCGCTGTCGATTTCTATGCGTGATAGTTGACTCAGGCTGTGCCCTCGTCAACTATCACGCGTCAGAATTGAAATCTCGAGCTCATACAAAAAATCTAATTGCTAAATAGAACAACTCGTAAAAATGGTACTCATACAACGACTTGTATTCATGTGAGTGGTCTTGCGGTGATGTGACGATGAATGTGATTTCAGGACGTTTTGTCTTTTTAACTCGTTCAATCCAAATAACCTGTTTAACATTTGACGTTGTCACTCGTTTCCAGATCACTATCCACGAGTTCGGCGCAAGCTGGAACCGACGTAGCAGTAAGAAAGCCATTTCAGTGTGTGCTCTGTTCTGCGTCAGAGGTCACTCAGAGGTTTGTATCCTTAAAAGGGCATACGATATTTCTTCCATAGCGGTCCTGCTTTTAAAAGGCTTCCTACTTAGACAAACAAATTTACAAAAAGCTTCGCTCTCCTAAGGCTGAAAACATTTCCGTTCTGTAAAGTGTTCAGTAACATTTCTATACTCTCTCCTCCTTTGTAGTATGTTCGCATCGACTCTGACGATGAGGGGGAGTGTGAGGAGCCGTTATTTCCCGGGGAGGGTGACGTGACAGACGCTGCTGTGGTTCTTCTCAGAAAGAAGATGAGCGGGAAGTACACTTTGTTTAAGGTAGGTCACGATGACTTGGTACAGCGGTATTCCGTTGTAGGTACATTACTAGCAAAAAATTTCGGACGTTAAAGTTTCGGACAAAAATTTCGGAAACTTTGCTGAAACATAGCTAGAGTTGATTTATGCCAACAAAACACGAATTAGACTAAAACAACAACTATATATGAAAAAGATAGTTTTATTGCACCCTTAAGGTTTTACAGCTACACCAATACAATACATTTATTAATTCTCCCAAATGGATTTTCAGAATTAATGTACATCGAGTAAAAAGGAAAGAGAGTAAATTGAAAATGTCTAATTACATTCATATTAAAAACACGTGATGGATGACTTAAAACTTAAAACTGCATACATCTTACTCGCCGCGTTTCACTTCTCGCACTCTTCTTGAAACGCGAAACTATGTGCGAGTTCTTAGTTGCAACAGACCAACGAGAAAATAACACATATTTTACCAAACCATTCAGTACATATTTCAAGCTGTGTCTTAACTAGAGTTCGCTCATTAAAGTTGGGCATCAGTAAAAGAAACTAAGAGCTCTGGCGCTAGTTGACGCTTAAACATTTCGGATGGTTCTAATCTCGGGCATTTTTTTGTCCAAAATTAAAATCATCCAAACTTTTTTGGAAGTAATGTGTGTTGCTGTCGAGATGCTCAAAACCAAAACATATCTGGTCCGTAGCAAACCTATGCAATCGATAATGGTTATATTTTCTGCGGGTTCTTATCTCCCAATTACATTGCATATCACTCTGGAACAAAGAAAGCATCAAGTTTTCTGATCTTTGCTAAGTTTCTGTTTCGCTTTGTTCTGTCTCGCAGGAACCACTGTACTTGGACATGTGTGTAATTTACAGAGACTGTGGTAAGTTGAAAAATAGGCCCGCAATTCGTGTATATAAAAAGGTGGTCTTATTAGAAAAGGCTGTTTTAATTGAGCAATTTATAAGGGTTTAATCTCAAACTCATCAATAATTCATTCGGCTTAAATAGGGGAGATCGTAACCATGACGTTGGTTGTGGCTTCCTCTGAAAAGATATATCAAACATTAGAGACAGTGGCTCACCACATTTCTAAACTTTTCGAAGTTCGTCAAAAATACTCCACTGCGCGTCGTATTTTCAACTCTCCTCTCGATATTTGGAAATGTGGTAAGACACGATCTCTCTTGTTTGACATATCACATGAAGTATTGCCTCTCATTGGCTGCATACTATTTTATTTTTCTACAGAACGGAAGGACGCCTTTGAGATCATGTCAATAGGCAAAGAGACGTATGTCTTCAGAGCATCCTCCAGTCGCGAGTATCGAAGATGGCTGAAGTATCTCAGGCTTGAAGCAAAAGAACTTGGAGGGTGGAAGAGACGACGTCACGGACTTCCCAATATCATGATTAAAAATCTGTAGATCTATTCCTGTAATGATAGTGTCCATGTAAACATTTGCTTCAAAAAGTTGCAACCTCAACAATATTTTGGTCGTCACGCAACGCTTCTTAACTGGGAGAATCGTTGCGTGACAATGCCTTCAGAAGGAGACTACTTCAAAAGGAACAGATTGGAAAATATACATAGAACAATTTCTTTATGTACAACCCTTACAGGTCATTTCTTTTCTGACCGTATCGAAAATCGTTTGCGGTTTAAAAGTGTGAAAACGCAAAAAAACACTTTACTTGTCGCCTGTCATTCACTGAAGAACATAATATATTTCGTTATCAGAAACAGAAAAAATGTAATATAATGTATAAATTTGTCATCCAAAATAAATTATGAACAGATTATCATGATAAGTGCATAAGCGTCTCATCTTCGAGAACATGCGTGAATAAAAGACGTTTCCGATCCTACCAAAGTTAAAAAATTTTGACGCCTTAAACATTTCAATATTTAATTAAACACCTTTAAATTTTTTCAAAATAAACGCAACATATGAATCACAGCTTTTCTCAACTGGAAGGGGTTTATCTGCATGTCTACTGTGTGAAAGAGTCAAAGCTACAGCTCATTATGATTAGCAAATATATCGCCGTTTGAATTTGTGAGTATCGAGACAAAACGGGTCCAGCTCCAAAATGACGAGATTGGGCTCTCTGAAACTCATTGACCCAATGACCAGTTTCTAATGTTTTAATATCGTGTTTTAATTTATCCGAGTTAAAGAGGTTTTCCCGAACAATTGTAGTGCGCTAACAGGGAAGTGCATATACATTGTAATTCGCTAGAAATATTGGGAAATTAACAATTAACAAGCTAAAGGGGAGCATTCAAAATGCTACAGAAAATCCACGTAGTACAAGACGGCAAAACTTAATTTCATAACAAAAGTTGCGAGGAAACGTGCGTGGGAACAACAAAAAGTTAGATACAAAATAATCTCTGGGAAAACCGCGAATCGCGAGAGGGCACTGAGATACATTGGAGGCACTGCAAAAAGCGCAAAACAGAGGTCGCATAAAGTAAGTGAGGAACACGCAATGGGGAAATCTCAATTACTGGATGAGAATATGCATAAAAACAGGCACGGATAATCAACACAGGATGCAAAAGAGCGAAGCGCAATTTGAATTAATGACCAGATTGGCAGGGAAATGCGCACGAAAAGAAAGTTCGATACAATGGATCCTCTGGAAAAAGCACGAAAATGGCGAGCGCCTAATGCGGTGGAAGCGGGGGGGGGGGGGGTGGACCTGACACACACTAGGGAACTCGTGAACTAATGGACAAGGGGAGACGTGAAAAGAGGCAAGAGATAACCAAATTAAACTGATGATCAAATTTACTATGAGTAGCGTATTGAAAAAAAAAATAGATACAGTTAAAGCTCTGGGAGTGGCGCCAAAACAAGGGATACGGAAAGCGGTGTTGGGGGAGGAACACAACCGGGAACCGTCAAGTTAATGAACACAGAGACTGCAGAAAATTCCCGTAAGTAGTTAATACAGGATGTAAAAGACGATGCAAGTTGAACTTCATGACCAAACTCGGAAGGAAAAGCGTTAGAGAATTGGAACAGGAAAGGACAGTCAATGTAACGTCTGGAGAAAGCGCTTAAAGTAGGGAGAAACTGCGACGTTAACATGAAGCCTGAGGAACTGAATTTTTCCGCGTTTTGAAAATTAGTGGGAAAGTATTCTCTCGTCAGTATGAATGATCAATGGATCTGTATAGAGTTTTTAGGAGTATGTGTATTCTAATTCTTCCTCTTAGCCCGAGAAGTATGGGATCATCTGTTCGCACCCGAGACGCATGGGACTGTATGCGTGGAAACTTAAAGCCTCAGAGTATGGACCATCTTTGCCCAAAATTGCATTGTAGAGTGGCTATTATTGTGATTTTTTTCATACAAAAAAGTGGCCGTTGTAGAAAGGTGGCCGTTAGCGGTAGGTTCTACTGTACTCGTGGTTCGCACATGTCGTACCGTTAATTTTGCTTAACGGATTGATAGAGAAAACTTGACATTCTTCTACGGAGGCTGCTGAATACATGTACAGAGGTGAACAGGATTTCAGCTAGCCTGTGAATACTGTTGCCTCTGATACCATATGACCCAGCATACACTGAAAAGGTTATTTATATTTTTCCCAGGATCTGAGCCCATTAGGGGAAGAAACAAACGCGCCGCAAAACTTGATGCTGGCACTTTCATGGTATTCCTTTCAACAGTTTCCTACAATCAAACAAACAAGCAGTCATCCAGGAATTTGTCAGTTGGAATTTGCGGTTCCACATTTATAATGTTCGCAAGAAGATGAACCGAAGTTTTTCGTGTCTTGTTGAATAACTAAACCTTAAACTCTTTGATAATGGTGGAATTTGGTGATCCACAGTTTTTGGGGACGGCTTGCCCTCCCCCAACCCTTCCACGCGCTGCGCAGACAACCCCTCTCCCCCCATCTCCCTCCCGTCTGCAACCGCTTTTTCCCTCTGATCTTTGCGAGCGCAGGTCGTCTCCGCCATCTTGCACGTGTGAAAGGTAAATAGTGAAAAATTGTGTTTACCGTAATTTCAAAGGTTTGGTCAAAGGCTTGCATCAGTGGGTTGATGTTACCAGATCTGAGGCATAAGCTAAATTTCTTTACTTTTTGTCAGTTTTTTTGGATGTTGAAGCCATATGGAATGTGGAGATGTTGTGTTTGAAGACCTCCGGAGGAAGGGACGTAAAAGGTAAGGTTTTTGACTACCTTATTTAACTGAGAGCTACAAGACTAGGCTAGACTAGACTAGACTAGACTAGACTAGACTAGACTAGACTAGACTAGACTAGACTAGACTAGGTTAAGACAGGACATGAACGTGACATTTGTGCTCATCAGGGATTATTCTTAAGCGCAGTATTTGTTGAGGTGTCCGCATCAGAGATGAGTATGTTTACACCAAGCTGATCAGGTAACTTCTGATAAAGCTGTAATATTTAACTTTTAAAATCAAAATCGTTACTTGTTTCTCTGTTTGGATCAGCTACAGGCCGTATTTTGTACAGATTCTTAGTTGTTAGATAATTTATAAAGGGAAACAAAGGACGCTCTTGCTTGGATCATGTTGGTGTATTTGATTTGCAGACTGCAGGCTGCAGACTGCGGACTACATTTAAGGCTAAATGGCACTCCAGTTAGCCTGAATATCACTCAGGTTAGCCTGAATAGTTCTCACATTAGCCTGTTTAAAGTTCGCTTTCAAAAATAGAAAGGGGAATACGACATAACCTTCATATATTAGTTGAAAATTCTGCAGTCTGTAGTCTGCAAATGTCATACACTATGATCATGTGTACTAAAGGCACCCACAGTAGAGTGTCAACCAGTGTATTACATTTGCAGACACCAGTTGCAGACTACACTTAGGCCTAAATAGCGCTCAGGTTAGCCTGAATAGATGTCAGGTTAGCCTAAATAGTGCTCAGCTTAACCTGAATAATACTCAGTTTAGCTTGTTTACTGTTAGCTTTTGGTAACAGAAATGAAAGTACATTATTACCGGTAGGTAAAAAATCTCCAGTCTGCAGTGTGCTGTCGACAGTTTGCAATCTGCAGATGCCATACACCAAGTGTCAATGGAGATCAGCGATCGACATTCGATTAAAATTACCCTTATCTACAAGCATTGGTACAGTTACATGCAGAAATTCAAAATTCAAAATGGCAGCAGCCAAAAGCTTCCTCTTGTTTTCAGTAACTTCACCCTTGTATGTACAATTTCCTTCCTTAGTTTTTAGGACTTGGTTTGTCTAAACATCCAAACACCATTCTCTCCTGAAGCAATACAACACAAGCTTGGCTTACATGTAGTTGCAGAACCAGTAAGGAAAGCAGACTTTTAGTGAAGAAGAGGTAAGTTCTCCAATCAGTAAGCACTTTGATTATCCATTTAAGGTTACTATGATACAAATAAACTTTATTAGATGTGTTAAATTTAGCTATAGGAATAAGCTTAATGCCAATTCTGTATGGATTTATTTTAAAAGTCAGTGCTGTGGTCTAAGAAGAATTACTAGGAGCCTAAAAGTGCCCAGCACTTCAGCTTATATGAAAAAAGTAAGTTTTTGCAGTCGCTTAAAGGCAAAGTTAGTTGCCTGTGGCACCTGGGTGCTTCTAGAGCACAGGCCTGGAAGTACACTTTGATGACATGAAAAATATTAGCTAAAACTTTCCAAATGCACAGCTACAGCTGTACTCAAACTGCAGGCAGAAGATCCAATACAAAACTAAAAATATCTCAACAATAAACCATCTGTGCTTGTGTCCTGATCACTGCTTCAGGTAACAACCGTGTGACATCTTGATGAGTCTGGTGACAGCTGTCAGTTAGAACTTAATAATGACTTTGTTTCAAAGATTCAATGTTTCCAATTAGTTTTTTTTAATTTTTTTTTTTCATAAGGTCTCATAGCGATCTATCTGAAAATTGAGAAAAATCTTGTTCATTAAAATTGCCAAGTTAACAAATAGATTGTTAACAAATGTAGCTGTGCATCTGTTCAGTAGTAGATCGCAGATGACATCATAATGTGGTAACAAAAAAAACGGTGCACAAGGCGATAGCTGAGTGTGTCACTGATGTTCATGCCACATTTTGATGTCTTCTGTGATTTTTTACTGAACAAGAGCATGGCAACATGGAATCTGTTTTAACTAGTAGGGGAGCCAAGAAGTGTTTTAATCATCCAGTCATAAGTAAGAAGTAATCAAAATGTGAGAATAATTTGACTTACCTAATTTAGGTTATATGGACACCTGAAGCAAAACTGTCAATGGTTTAAAGTTTTATTGGTATTAAAGTTAAATAGATCAGCCAAAAATGGGTTATGAGAGAATACTAAAGCAAACATTGAGTTCCCAGGGTAATAGTATTATAATTGCTAAATGGGAATCGGCTGAACCAGAAAGCTATTTTTTTCAGGTCCAAACTTGTGTGCTTAGATTTAACTTGATATATTAGGCAGATGAATCAGTTTGACCTTTAAAACTAACGTTGTTTTTTGTTTGATCAAGGGATCTGTAACACTGGGAAGATAATAGAAGAGGGATTGGGACTTAGGTGAAGACCCCTAACAATTTCTGGAGACTCAAATTAAGCATTGTATCTTAACGATCACTGAGCTGGACTATCAGAGCAGTATGGTAAGTGTACATATTGGTCTGTGATCACAGAGTTACTGGGGACATTTCAGTTCTAGATGTACGATATGGCAAGAAAGATAAGTCTAACATCAGAATCACACTAACAAGATATTATCTAAGAAACTTTTTTAGGAACCTGGACTTTTTGCATGTACCAAATGGACCTTTTGAACAAGAGATATGTGTATAATGAAAGAACTGGGCCAGATGGGGATTGGTTCTACCTAGCAAATTCTCTTTTTGAATTTTCTGATTGGTGAAGCGAAGAACTGGTCCCACAAAAAAAAAAACAAGTTACAAGATAAGAAACCTGTTTTGGAGCCTGGACTGTCTGCATGCACTGAATGGATCTTGAGCTTTGTACAAGAGATGGGTGTGAGAACTGACCTGTAAAAGGGTGGTTCCATTCAGCAAATTCTCTTCCTGAGTTTTTTGATCTATGAGGCAGAGGCTTGGTCCCACAAAAAAAGGTGAAAAATTAGGACTTGTTTGGGAACTTGGACTGTCCTCATACGCTGAATGGATCTTGAGCTTTTAACAAGAGATCAGGGTGTAAGAACTGACTTGTAAAAAGTTTCTTGATCTGTGACGTAGAGACATGGTCTCACATAAAAGGTGAAAAATGAGAACTTGTTTCGGAACGTGGACTGTCTGCATGTGCTGAGTAGGGGTGTAACGATTCATATTCCTTGCAATTTGATTCAATTTCAATTATAATGCCTTTCGATTTTGATTATTTCGATTCGATTATGCAAAATATTAATGTTTTTTATTCTTACATGATACACAATGTAAACTACCTACAACCCTGAACCCTCAATTTTAGGATACAATCTATTTTAGATTATATTTTCTGTAGGGTTATCTATCTCCTACCCATTAATCTTTTTCTAATCTCCTGTCAGATGCATAACTCATTTTACTTTTAATGTACCACATGCCTTTGGTCTGTTTTTTTATGTTTCTGTACTACAACCTCAAGCTGTAATGATAACTAGCTATTTTTCTTCTCAGTTTTTTTTTTCTTTGCCCCTTGTCGTCACTGTATTTCTTAATTGTGTAAGTCTTGTAACTGTACTTGTTAGTAATGTAAGTCGTTTAGTTATTGTAATTTAAATAGTGTAAATAATTAGAGCAATATAATGTAAAAAGAGTTAGTGTTGTAAAAAAAAAAAAAAAAAATTTTAGGATACAATGAGCGTGTCGCATATGGTTTGCCTTATTTGGAAATTCTCAAGGGGTGTTAGAAGGGCAACAGTTTTACCACGCAACACAAAATGGCGCATGAACTGTGAACATCTTTACTTGTCAATCAAAAACGCACATTTTAAAGAGTTCTGGATTCTGACTTCACAATATAATAACTCACTGAGGGCACTCTGAGAAAGGTATGCAAAATCAAAACGTGGAATTAAAGAATCGTGAATCGAACCGAATGGTCATAATTGCAATTAATGGAGAATTTGATTAATCGTTGCACCACTAGTGCTGAATGGATCAGTTGAGCATAGTACAAGAGATATCTTGGGTAAAAGAACTAACCTGTAAAAGGGTTGGTTCCATCCAGCAAAATCTCTTCCTGAGTTTCATGATCTGTGAGGCCCAGACTTGGTCCCATAAAAAACAGGTGAAAAATAAGAACTTGTGTTGGAGTCAGGACTGTCTTCATGGGCTGAATGGATCTTGGGCTTTGTACAGGAGATGGGTGTAAGAACTGGCCCTCAAGGGAGCTGGTTCTACCAAAAATCTCTTCCTGAGTTTCTTGATCTATGAAGCATAGACTTGGTCACACAAAAAATGGTACAAAATGAGAACTTGTTTCGGAACCTGGACTGTCTTCATGACTGAATGGATCTTGAGCTTTGTACAGGAGATGGGTGTAAAGACTGACCTGTAAATGGGTTGGTTCCACCCAGCAAATTCTCTTCCTGAGTTTCTTGATCTGTGATGCAAAGACTTGGTCCCACAAAAGAGATACAAAATAAGGACTTGTTTTGAAACCTGGACTATCGAATGGATTTGGGCTTTTTACAAGAGATGGGTGTAAGAACTTACTTGTAAAAGGGTTGCTTCCACCCAGCAAATTCAGATTCTGTGACGAGCCCAAAGAGCGTCTACGTAGGAGGTTAGAACAGAAATGTAGTTACCCATTTATACTCCTAGGCTGAGACAGCCGCTCTCTGAGAGTAAAGTGTCTTACCAGGGTACATTGGCCAGGTTCCTTGTGTTAGGAACCAGTCAGCACACCATACCAGCCATTACTCGTTTGATCTAAATCTTTCTGACCAGTCTTTCTCTTTTTCAGGCGGATACAAATCAGGACAAAGCAAGAAGAGGATGAATGCATTTACCGTCATTTAAGATTGATGATTTTATCGCAGTCCAGGACCCAGGTAAACACTTTTTCTTATGCATTGATCGACCCAAAACGTAATCTGGCTCAGTTGCTCTGTTATCCTCCTGAAATTAGATTTGAGAGAACTCTTGTCAACTGGCACAGCTTTATAAGTTCCATACTATTTTAGATTTATCCACATTGGAAGGAAGTGTATTGGGTCTGTTTAATTATCTTTAAAAGTTTCACTGTGATTTCCTTCGTTTCGACATGCTCCGAATAAAATATAATAGCTAAACGCTCACATGAAAGCAAAAACAAAGGTGTGGCTGACTAGGGCCCTTTAAGTAGAATTTTCTGTCGTTCGCGGCATTTTTGGGGGAGGGTGGCGTAAATAACTATAATAATTTTTCAGAGGATTATATGCGATTGAATATCGTTTTCGTTCACTTTTCTTATGATAACCCAACTCAGGAGAAAATGCGTGAAAAGCCATTCAAAATACAGAAACAATCTCCTTGTTTTTTCGAGTTATAGGAACGCGAGGCCCAGGCGAATGTTTCCACATCTTTTTCGTGTTCGTCAAACTTTCACAAGTGTTTCTGTAATTTGACAGAAACATGGAGAAAGTGTTCTATATTTCGTTGCAAAAATGTTGCGAGAGTAAGAGAGGAAAATTATTCGTTTGTTTCGGTTAATCAAAATGTAAATTTTCTTTGCTCGTGCGTTCATTGTTCTATAGGACCTTCGTCACTTGTGGTCACGTGACAAACCAAACGCGATTGCCGTTTGAGAATGTTATAAACGTTTTGAAATAATTTAAGAACTATGGCTCCTACTGTGAACACAATAACAATAATAATCTTCCAACGTGGATATTTTGGTAACCTTGCTTAGCTGCTGTCAAATAATTATAAATTTAATCCGGTGGAATTATTCATACCTTCATCTCAATGCTGATTTACCGCCCTGACTGAGTTGACTTGTCGTCAGTCCGAGAAATTACTAGTCAATCACGGACAGTTCCTCTTTGCTTGTTTACTTTTATGATTTTTTGTAAATTCTATCTCAATATTTTGAAAGGGGTACAAACAGTAAACAAGCGCGTCCGTTGAAAAACAACAGAAGTAAAATAAAAATATAAAAAGGAAAGAAAAAGGAAAAAATAAAATTCCTGTATTCGAACCTGTGACCGGCTTGAAATACGGATTGAAGAGTGACAATGATATCCACTACACCACGCAGTACACATTCGATTTGCGACACAAATAATCACTCAAATATCACAGCTTCTGCCTATTTAGCATTCGAATGCTGCAAAATTTTTTGTGAATATGTCATTGATATCTTGAAAGTTTTAGATTCAGAACCAAGGATAAATTTCGACCTAAATTATGCGTTTGCAATTTAACAAAATTTTGCGGCTTTCACAAAAGTACGATTGGAAATGGTTCCTGGTCGTCGCCTTTCGTGACACTTCCGATCGTTTATCGACATGATGGTGACTATGTTATATACAGGTAAGCGCATGAGAGATTCGGTGTACCCGACAGTTTAAACAACAGAATCAAACTATTGTCAGTACGTGGA
>NW_027670356.1:86700-91200 GCF_964199315.1 Orbicella franksi
TAAATCGCGGAATAGAAGTTTCTAAGTTTATTTAGACTTAGTGGCAGTTATATGTTGAAAGGATTTTTAATCTTCCCAACGTCTATTAATTATTCGTAAACTTTGTAGTTGTCGAAGGAAAACATTGTCGGTATGTAATTGTTTTATTTTTCTCAAAGGGTTAGTAATATAACTCTGTCGCGGGTCATTAGTTAATAATCTAGTTCCACATATTGTGAATATCGCGGTAATTCAAGAAGGTCGCAGCTATGAGAGGAAAATAACACAAGGTTCGTAAATGAAGGTTTTATTATGATCACATCTCCAGAATTTTGCGGAGGTAATTAAGACAAAGAGCTTCGGACTTACCGTGTACGTGTACTCTGTTGTTTATTGTGCCGAAAGATTTGTACTGTAATATCTTTATTGGTTTTTGTCTGTTGTAGTATTACAAAATAAATTGACTTTATCATCTTACAAACTTGTGTCAGTTTACTGAAAACCATGCTTACAAGGCTCTTTTGCAGATGCCGTACAAATGACGAGTATCGGACAAGAAAATTTTCAATCTTGGAAGGAAGGCAAAAATTGATGTGGAACACCGCCTCCTCCCCGCCAAGAGTTTGGTGCACCCATCCTTGTGGTACATTAGCATCTAATACGCATGCGTACCAGGTGAGTGTCCCAGGTAGAAGAAACCTAATGGACTGTATGTCGTGACTGTAAGTAACTGATAACTTCGTGTCGGTTTAAACCGAAGTTCAAACTTCGGGTTTCCCGACACGGAGGCATCAGTTACTTGTAAGTCGTGACTGCAGGTAACTAATAACTTCGTGTCGGGTAACCCGAAAAAACTTCGGATTCCCCAACACGAAGTTATCGGTTAGTTACAGTCACGACTTACAAGTAACTGATGCCTCCGTGTCGGGAAACCCGAAGTTTGAACTTCGGTTTAAACTTTCAGTTATTCAACACGAAGGTATCGGCTACTTACAGTCACGACGTACAGTATATCAGGTTTCTTGTACGTGGGACACTCCCTAGTACGCATGCGTATTAGAGGATACTGTACCACAAGGATGGGTGGACGAAACTCTCGCTATAAGGATAAAAGAAATGCTAGTTAGTGGTGGTGGCGGGGAGGTGGCGGTGTTCCACATCAATTTTTGCTTTGCTTCCAAGGTTGAAAATTTTTCTTTGGCCACTTCTTAAAACTGTTCATTTTCAAGGCATCTGAGAGAAAGGGATCACAAGTTAACTTTACATATACAAACGTTTCCCGCCAAAAGACTTAGAAAAAATTTTATTATAAAATATGATACCAAACGCGCATGCGTACGTGCAAAGTTGTACCAAAAGGACGAGAGCTCTAAACTCTCGCTATAAGTATAAAAGAAATGCTAGTTAGTGGTGGCTGGCGGGGCGGTGGTGGTGTTCCACATTTTTTCTTTCGCCTTTCCCCACATTGACCATTTCAATTTCCACATGAATTTTTGCTTTCCTTCCAAGGTTGAAAATTTTCCTGCCTGGTACTCATCTTTTTCAGGGCATCTGCAAGATTAACTTTTGTCTTTCGCCTTTCCCCACATTGACCATTTCAAAGGCATCTGAAATAGAAGAGAACGTGACTTAAAACTTACAAATATTTCCCACCAATTAAGAGACTTAGACCCACACAATACCTTCGATGACTTACACTTAAACAATACCTCCGAATTTTAGATGCACTTGTACTTGATGTACCAAAACCGGCACAATCAAACCCGACTGTAGCGAGACACGTTTTTTCACTTGAACTTCCATACTCACATTGCGCGATTTCACAGAAAGAATAGTTTCTTTCACATGTAAATCTGCATGTAGCTGTCCCTAAACCGGCACGATTCAAAATCGATCGTAGCGATTCACGTTTGAAAGGTACTGTTGACGTCTAATCAAGTTAACGGCCAAATATGCAACAAAAGGTTTCAACCGTTTAAAACCTGTCTAGTTCTGTACCTAAAATTCCTTACACACTCGTAAACTTGTTTTGTTGAATGCCTTGATATGAACGAGATAAGATTACGTATAGCAAATATATAAACAATACGACTTACCAGAGTTTGCCCGTCGCGTTCACAGGATTCTTTCGATTGCGTGCATGATGTCCTTGAAAGCCATCTTCTCAAACTTTGAAGCTGCTCGCTGTTGAAGCCTAAAGGAAATAAAAAGTAATTAAAAGAAGTTAATCTTATCCGACTGTCACTGTTAACTTTCCGTATAAATTAAAATAAAAGGCAAGAATAAACGCAAATAAGATGTGCCGTTCTTCCGTTCTGCGATAAACACATCACGCTTTTTTTTCACAACAAGGCAATAAGCTATTTTTAAAAATATATATATACATATATTTTCCAAAGCGCAAATTATCAGCTCCCCTTTAATCTTTTTTTACGACCAATAGTGATTACTAAAATTGGATATTATTATCCCAGAACGCTGCGATAACTGTAAACATGACAAATTTATAATTATTTGCTTGTTCCAAGTTTTAATACTTCAAAACTGATCATAAATTTTACGTTTGTATCTCTAGCGAGACAAAATCTCCCCCCAAAACAAAACAGAAACAATTAACCACCAAAGTATTACATTGTGTGCGCTGTTTAGGTACGTCACGCTGACCATTAGTGCGCGCCACTCGTATGCTTATGTAGTCAAGTTTTCCGCGCGAGAAAATATGTCAAGTCGAGTTGGCGCAGTGGTCAGGTGCGCGCCTCTCGCTCCGGGACTAGACAGAGTCGAGAGTTCGACTCCCGGTCCTGGCGCACAATAGTACTTTTTTTCCTTTTAAAACCAGAAATTAATTGACCAAACCTTCCTCGTGTGCCAATTTTTAAGAAATTAATTTTTTACCGATCGCTTACATTGAAGGAAAAAGAGCAAAGAATTTATCGTAATGTGTGATTTGCGTTCGACCATTAAAAAACCGATACTTTTTACACGGATGGAAAAGGACGCCAATATGACTTCTCCTGGCCAAACGAACTTGCTTCATGGTTCCAAAACTTTTATAGCTCGATGTATTCGATATTCTTATACTAAATACGCAGTAAAGTTCAGCCAATGTCGCAATGTCGCAATGACCGGTTTCGTTATTCTTAGTAGTGAAATTTCTCTGCCGTTCTGCAACTTCAATTATGCAGAGGTAAAGTTAAATAAAAACTCTCAAAAAACCTTTCAAGGTTGGTTCACGCTTCCTACAAAATCAATAAAATGGCGGTTCCGCCGCCAAAAATCACTCGCGCGCGAATCCCGCCAGCCACACGTTACATATGGTTCTGAGGTTCTAAAACAGAACACTGTACTCCAGTCTACACAGTAGCATTGGTATGTTATTTTGAAAATTCTCAAACTAAATTGCAATTTCAACCAACACTGACCAAATCGGATCTCGATCGCTGTCACAACCAAACCAAACACCGTTGAAGTATAATGAACGTACAGTAGAACAACAAGAACGCATATTGGACCTATTCGTAGCTATTTAAGATATGTAAGGGGGCTCAGCTGTATTCTAGCGAAACCAATTATTATCACGTTCAACATCTTTGTTAAGTTGAACACCTTTGGTTTTTAAACCTGTGGAGGGTAAGAACATTATTTGAACAGTGTTTCCTTTTCATTTGGCGGGTAGGTACTAACGCTAGCTCAATTCAATCAATTTGTATCATGCTGATGCAGACAGTCTAACTTCAAAACCAGGCAAGTTTCTATTTTGAACTGTTTTGATGTGAAAACCACAATGCTAAGGACACAGAAACACAGGGGCAGGAGAAAAAAATATATTTGGAGAACCCAACCCACACCCATCTCTCTGCATTTCTCTCTAACAAAATTTCTCGCCAACAAAAATATCATTCTAATAGCACAAGATTGGTAACAAGACAATTTACAGCATCTTCGGATAATGCAAAGAAGACAATCAACCAAACAATTTTCTTACAACCATTGTGCAAGTACTTTATTTTCGTTTAGATGTGCGTGCAGTTTCGATCATAAAACCTACAGGTAACAACCCGTTTCTGGCATAGGGTTAGGCTTATAAGGGAGAGACCCCTGGGTTTGCCAGGCAACTTTGGCTGAGTGACACATTTTTCAAGGAGCAGATCTCTTGCTACCCTGATGTGACATCATATCTCAAAATCGGACTCAAACATGCATTGATAATCAGTCTGAAATCTCTCTTAATTATTTACCGAGATTTTTTTTCCATTAAAACAGCAAGCAGGTGACTGTTTTCGTCCCATTAACTGATTCTGGCTGCAGAATTTTGTCACAGATTTTAAATCCGGTAAACTTGGGTTAGTTAAACGCGCTGATTGAGGTAACATTCAGCATAGCTGATCAAATAATCAAATCCACAGTAAATGTTAGCAACATAACTTACCTGAGTTTGTCTCTCGTGTTAACGAAAAATGTGAGAGGAACTTTTTCAACAGTGTAAAAGATGCTTTGGAAAGTCACCTTCTTGAACATTTG
>NW_027670357.1:12500-14116 GCF_964199315.1 Orbicella franksi
TTTACACTTTTTCAAAACTTTTTGCAGGAAACTATTGGCCAGCTCGAGTCACGTGCAGGCGCTAAGTTTGGCGCTGTCACATCATCGTTAAGGGGGTGTTCTACACTATCTTAAAACTGGGCGTCGGTCCCCCTATTCTATAAGCACCCTTAAGGTTTTCACCATTTTCAAAACTTTTTGCGGGAAACGATTGGCCAGCTCGAATTGCGTGCAGGCGCCAAGTTTCGCGCTGTCACATCATCGTTAAGGGGGGTGAGCTACACTATCTTAAAACTGGGCGTCGGTCCCCCTATTCTATAAGCACCCTTAAGATTTTCACCATTTTCAAAACTTTTTGCGGGAAACAATTGGCCAGCTCGAGTTACGTGCAGGCACCAAGTTTGGCGCTGTCACATCATCGTTAAGGGGGTGTTCTACACTATCTTAAAACTGGGCGTCGGTCCCCCTATTCTATAAGCACCCTTAAGGTTTTCACCATTTTCAAAACTTTTTGCGGGAAACGATTGGCCAGCTCGAGTTACGTGCAGGCGCCAAGTTTCGCGCTGTCACATCATCGTTAAGGGGGGTGAGCTACACTATCTTAAAACTGGGCGTCGGTCCCCTATTCTATAAGCACCCTTAAGATTTTCACCATTTTCAAAACTTTTTGCGGGAAACAATTGGCCAGCTCGAGTTACGTGCAGGCACCAAGTTTGGCGCTGTCACATCATCGTTAAGGGGGGTGTGCTACACTATCTTAAAACTGGGCGTCGGTCCCCCTATTCTATAAGCACCCTTAAGATTTTCACCATTTTCAAAACTTTTTGCGGGAAACGATTGGCCAGCTCGAGTTACGTGCAGGCGCAAGATTTGGCGCTGTCACATCATCGTTAAGGGGGGTGTGCTACACTATCTTAAAACTGGGCGTCGGTCCCCCTGTTCTATAGGCACCCTTAAGATTTTCACCATTTTCAAAACTTTTTGCGGGAAACGATTGGCCAGCTCGAGTTACGTGCAGGTGCCAGGTTTGGCGCTGTCACATCATCATTAAGAGGGCGTGTGTTCTACTAAATTAAAACAGGGTGTCGGTCCCCTATAGTATAAGCACCCTTAAGATTTTCACCATTTTCAAAACTTTTTGCGGGAAACTATTGGCCAGCTTAAGTTACGTGCAGGCGCCAAGTTTAGCCAAGTTTAACCCTAACCTTCACCCTAACTCTTACCCTAACCCTAAACTCTAACCCTAGGGTTACCCTAACGCTAACCCTAACCCTAAACTCTAACCCTAGGCTTACCCTAACGCTAACCCTAAGTCCAAAAGGCTCCCCCACTCAAAAGCCAATAAAACAAAAACCAAAAAACCAAAGCCCAATTGCCCAAACATCTTTCCAATCAAATTACGACAAGTCCACAAAGTAAACCGTCCGAAAGGGACCTGGCCCAAAAATTTCAAGCACTCCAAAAGGCTCCCCGAGTCAAACCATTTCAAACGAGAGGAGCCTTTCGGACTTAGAAAAAATTTCCACTGCCAGCTCCCAAGCGAGGGGAGCCTTTTGGACTTTAAAAAAAAAATTCACAGTCACGTCCCAGACCAGACGTGGCCTCCTTTACATCACTCGGCTGCCACAAGCTAGCCC
>NW_027670362.1:0-2500 GCF_964199315.1 Orbicella franksi
GAAAGCAACGATGATTACCTCCAGAGAACTTTAGGCGAACCAGAATAGAGGACTTCGGTCCTCATGCGTCCCAAGGTGCCAAGGAGGACAAGAACCTCCAAGGCACTACCGATAGCAAATTCTAATGTTTCTGGAGATAAATCCTTTGCAGACGACTTAAATAAAGAACGGGGTATTGTAAGTTGTAGAGTAGCCTTGTTGCTACGATCTTCTGAGATTAAGCCTTTGTTCTAAGATTTGTTAAAAACATGTCTTTTTTTTTCTTGAAGTCCAAGAAGGCTCCCCTCGTCTGCCACTGGCCGGAGGGTGCCAAGGAAGAAGTGGTGCCTGCAGGCTTGGGCTAGCTTGTGGCAGCCGAGTGATGTAAAGGAGGCCACGTCTGGTCTGGGACGTGACTGTGAATTTTTTTTTTAAAGTCCAAAAGGCTCCCCTCGCTTGGGAGCTGGCAGTGGAAATTTTTTCTAAGTCCGAAAGGCTCCTCTCGTTTGAAATGGTTTGACTCGGGGAGCCTTTTGGAGTGCTTGAAATTTTTGGGCCAGGTCCCTTTCGGACGGTTTACTTTGTGGACTTGTCGTAATTTGATTGGAAAGATGTTTGGGCAATTGGGCTTTGGTTTTTTGGTTTTTGTTTTATTGGCTTTTGAGTGGGGGAGCCTTTTGGACTTAGGGTTAGCGTTAGGGTAAGCCTAGGGTTAGAGTTTAGGGTTAGGGTTAGCGTTAGGGTAACCCTAGGGTTAGAGTTTAGGGTTAGGGTAAGAGTTAGGGTGAAGGTTAGGGTTAAACTTGGCTAAACTTGGCGCCTGCACGTAACTTAAGCTGGCCAATAGTTTCCCGCAAAAAGTTTTGAAAATGGTGAAAATCTTAAGGGTGCTTATACTATAGGGGACCGACACCCTGTTTTAATTTAGTAGAACACACGCCCTCTTAATGATGATGTGACAGCGCCAAACCTGGCACCTGCACGTAACTCGAGCTGGCCAATCGTTTCCCGCAAAAAGTTTTGAAAATGGTGAAAATCTTAAGGGTGCCTATAGAACAGGGGGACCGACGCCCAGTTTTAAGATAGTGTAGCACACCCCCCTTAACGATGATGTGACAGCGCCAAATCTTGCGCCTGCACGTAACTCGAGCTGGCCAATCGTTTCCCGCAAAAAGTTTTGAAAATGGTGAAAATCTTAAGGGTGCTTATAGAATAGGGGGACCGACGCCCAGTTTTAAGATAGTGTAGCACACCCCCCTTAACGATGATGTGACAGCGCCAAACTTGGTGCCTGCACGTAACTCGAGCTGGCCAATTGTTTCCCGCAAAAAGTTTTGAAAATGGTGAAAATCTTAAGGGTGCTTATAGAATAGGGGACCGACGCCCAGTTTTAAGATAGTGTAGCTCACCCCCCTTAACGATGATGTGACAGCGCGAAACTTGGCGCCTGCACGTAACTCGAGCTGGCCAATCGTTTCCCGCAAAAAGTTTTGAAAATGGTGAAAACCTTAAGGGTGCTTATAGAATAGGGGGACCGACGCCCAGTTTTAAGATAGTGTAGAACACCCCCTTAACGATGATGTGACAGCGCCAAACTTGGTGCCTGCACGTAACTCGAGCTGGCCAATTGTTTCCCGCAAAAAGTTTTGAAAATGGTGAAAATCTTAAGGGTGCTTATAGAATAGGGGGACCGACGCCCAGTTTTAAGATAGTGTAGCTCACCCCCCTTAACGATGATGTGACAGCGCGAAACTTGGCGCCTGCACGCAATTCGAGCTGGCCAATCGTTTCCCGCAAAAAGTTTTGAAAATGGTGAAAACCTTAAGGGTGCTTATAGAATAGGGGGACCGACGCCCAGTTTTAAGATAGTGTAGAACACCCCCTTAACGATGATGTGACAGCGCCAAACTTAGCGCCTGCACGTGACTCGAGCTGGCCAATAGTTTCCTGCAAAAAGTTTTGAAAAAGTGTAAAATCCCAATTTTGCGCTCTTTAGGGTGTGGTCTTTGAGCTTCGGGTTTTCGTCAGAAAATTTCGGCAATCATCGGTCATCTTCGTGGAAATCTCTTCGTTTTCGTAACTCTGACATGGTGACGCATGTTTGGAATGCCATGGGGAGCGCTTTGGAGCAGTTTTGAAAAATCGAAATTTTCGAAATTTTTCTAAGTGTCTAAACTTGGTTGGGGGAATAGACGGTTTCGGGTTATAATGTAGGGCAGGCATCGGGAAAGACCGAAAGAGCAATTGAGCTGTATCGGTCCGTAACAGTAAGCCCTGCTCGGTAATGTGTTCTCGGGTACGAAAGGAGGGTATTTGGAGGAAAAAGGAGCAAAGTCGACTAAACTTGCTCGGTCGGTAGCATGAAATGACTGAACTTGTAGCCAAGTTGTCTCGGTGTGGACAACGAGAGAACGGATGGATGTTGTACCTGATGGCCTTTGGCCAAGAATAGCGGCTTAGATTCGGAAGAATCATTCTTCCCCAATGTATCTTGTCGGCATTCCGTGGACTTGGCTGTCTC
>NW_027670367.1:0-2500 GCF_964199315.1 Orbicella franksi
TAGTTGGCATCGTTTATGGTTAGAACTAGGACGGTATCTGATCGTCTTCGATCCTCTAACTTTCGTTCTTGATTAATGAAAACATTCTTGGCAAATGCTTTCGCAGTAGTTCGTCTTTCGTAAATCCAAGAATTTCACCTCTGACAACGAAATACGAATGCCCCCAACTGTCTCTCTTAATCATTACTTCAGTTCCAGAAACCAACAAAATAGAACCAAAGTCCTATTCCATTATTCCATGCTTATGTATTCAAGCGCTGGCTTGCTTTGAACACTCTAATTTTTTCAAAGTAAACGTCGCAGATCCTATGCACACTCAGTTAAGAGCACACACAGTCTTTGCGAGGAAGAACAGCGCGGCCAGTAACATACCTTGCGGCAGACCGGCCGAGCCATCCCGAAATCCAACTACGAGCTTTTTAACTGCAACAACTTTAATATACGCTATTGGAGCTGGAATTACCGCGGCTGCTGGCACCAGACTTGCCCTCCAATGGATCCTCGTTAAAGGATTTAAGTTGTACTCATTCCAATTACAAGACTTGGAAAAGCCCTGTATTGTTATTTCTTGTCACTACCTCCCTGAGTCAGGATTGGGTAATTTGCGCGCCTGCTGCCTTCCTTGGATGTGGTAGCCGTTTCTCAGGCTCCCTCTCCGGAATCGAACCCTAATTCTCCGTCACCCGTTGCAACCATGGTAAGCCACTACCTTACCATCGACAGTTGATAGGGCAGAAATTTGAATGAAACATCGCCAGCTCAAGGCCGTGCGATTCGATCAGTTACTATGAATCACCAAAGAACCGGGCAGAACCCGCATTGGTTTTTAATCTAATAAATACATCCCTTCCAGAAGTCGGGACTTTTCGCATGTATTAGCTCTAGAATTACTACGGTTATCCAAGTAGTAATGGTACAATCAAATAAACGATAACTGATTTAATGAGCCATTCGCAGTTTCACAGTACAAGTGCTTATACTTAGACATGCATGGCTTAATCTTTGAGACAAGCATATGACTACTGGCAGGATCAACCAGGTAGCTATCCCTCAGGGAACCCGGCGGGAACCCTATTGCGTCTGCTTCCTTTGAAAGGAGGCTGGCATTTCACCGTCAAGCTGCACTGGGAATCCTCCCGGCCATGGAAGACGCACGAGGCGTTCGACCCTGTCCGAGGGAAACCCGTTCTCTCTTTGCCACGTCTTTCCACTGCTTCACCCTAGTAAGCTTCCGGCATACCAGTGAGACAGCCAAGTGCACGGAATGCCGACAAGATACATCGGGGAAGAATGATTCTTCCGAATCTAAGCCGCTATTCTTGGCCAAAGGCCATCAGGTACAACATCCATCCGTTCTCTCGTTGTCCACACCGAGACAACTTGGCTTCAAGTTCAGTCATTTCATGCTACCGACCGAGCAAGTTTGGTCGACTTTGCTCCTTTTTCCTCCAAATACCCTCCTTTCCTACCCGAGAACACATTACCGAGCAGGGCTTACTGTTACGGACCGATACAGCTCAATTGCTCTTTCGGTCTTTCCCGATGCCTGCCCTACATTATAACCCGAAACCGTCTATTCCCCCAACCAAGTTTAGACACTTAGAAAAATGTCGAAAATTTCGATTTTTCGAAACTGCTCCAAAGCGCTCCCCATGGCATTCCAAACGTGCGTCTGCATGTCAGAGTTACGAAAACGAAGAGATTTCCACGAAGATGACCGATGATTGCCGAAATTTCCCGACGAAAACCCGAAGCTCAAAGACCACACCCTAAAGAGCGCAAAATTGGGATTTTACACTTTTTCAAAACTTTGTGCGGCAAACTATTGGCCAGCTCGAGTTACGTGCAGGCGCCAAGTTTGGCGCTGTCACGTCATCGTTAAGGGGGGTGTGCTACACTATCTTAAAACTGGGCGTCGGTCCCCCTATTCTATAAGCACCCTTAAGATTTTCACCATTTTCAAAACTTTTTGTGGCAAACTATTGGCCAGCTCGAGTTACGTGCAGGCGCCAAGTTTGGCGCTGTCACATCATCGTTAAGGGGGGTGTGCTACACTATCTTAAAACTGGGCGTCGGTCCCCCTATTCTATAAGCACCCTTAAGATTTTCACCATTTTCAAAACTTTTTGCGGCAAACTATTGGCCAGCTCGAGTTACGTGCAGGCGCCAAGTTTGGCGCTGTCACATCATCGTTAAGGGGGGTGTGCTACACTATCTTAAAACTGGGCGTCGGTCCCCCTTATCTATAAGCACCCTTAAGATTTTCACCATTTTCAAAACTTTTTGCGGCAAACTATTGGCCAGCTCGAGTTACGTGCAGGCGCCCAGTTTGGCGCTGTCACATCATCGTTAAGGGGGGTGTGCTACACTATCTTAAAACTGGGCGTCGGTCCCCCTTATCTATAAGCACCCTTAAGATTTTCACCATTTTCAAACCTTTTTGCGGCAAACTATTGGCCAGCTCGAGTTACGTGCAGGCGCCAAGTTTGGCGCTGTCACA
>NW_027670368.1:15000-16636 GCF_964199315.1 Orbicella franksi
TTGGCCAGCTCGAGTTACGTGCAGGCACCAAGTTTGGCGCTGTCACATCATCGTTAAGGGGGGTGTGCTACACTATCTTAAAACTGGGCGTCGGTCCCCCTATTCTATAAGCACCCTTAAGATTTTCACCATTTTCAAAACTTTTTGCGGGAAACGATTGGCCAGCTCGAGTTACGTGCAGGCGCAAGATTTGGCGCTGTCACATCATCGTTAAGGGGGGTGTGCTACACTATCTTAAAACTGGGCGTCGGTCCCCCTGTTCTATAGGCACCCTTAAGATTTTCACCATTTTCAAAACTTTTTGCGGGAAACGATTGGCCAGCTCGAGTTACGTGCAGGTGCCAGGTTTGGCGCTGTCACATCATCATTAAGAGGGCGTGTGTTCTACTAAATTAAAACAGGGTGTCGGTCCCCTATAGTATAAGCACCCTTAAGATTTTCACCATTTTCAAAACTTTTTGCGGGAAACTATTGGCCAGCTTAAGTTACGTGCAGGCGCCAAGTTTAGCCAAGTTTAACCCTAACCTTCACCCTAACTCTTACCCTAACCCTAAACTCTAACCCTAGGGTTACCCTAACGCTAACCCTAACCCTAAACTCTAACCCTAGGCTTACCCTAACGCTAACCCTAAGTCCAAAAGGCTCCCCCACTCAAAAGCCAATAAAACAAAAACCAAAAAACCAAAGCCCAATTGCCCAAACATCTTTCCAATCAAATTACGACAAGTCCACAAAGTAAACCGTCCGAAAGGGACCTGGCCCAAAAATTTCAAGCACTCCAAAAGGCTCCCCGAGTCAAACCATTTCAAACGAGAGGAGCCTTTCGGACTTAGAAAAAATTTCCACTGCCAGCTCCCAAGCGAGGGGAGCCTTTTGGACTTTAAAAAAAAAATTCACAGTCACGTCCCAGACCAGACGTGGCCTCCTTTACATCACTCGGCTGCCACAAGCTAGCCCAAGCCTGCAGGCACCACTTCTTCCTTGGCACCCTCCGGCCAGTGGCAGACGAGGGGAGCCTTCTTGGACTTCAAGAAAAAAAAAGACATGTTTTTAACAAATCTTAGAACAAAGGCTTAATCTCAGAAGATCGTAGCAACAAGGCTACTCTACAACTTACAATACCCCGTTCTTTATTTAAGTCGTCTGCAAAGGATTTATCTCCAGAAACATTAGAATTTGCTATCGGTAGTGCCTTGGAGGTTCTTGTCCTCCTTGGCACCTTGGGACGCATGAGGACCGAAGTCCTCTATTCTGGTTCGCCTAAAGTTCTCTGGAGGTAATCATCGTTGCTTTCTAGCACGGATTCTGACTTAGAGGCGTTCAGTCATAATCCAACAGATGGTAGCTTCGCACCATTGGCTTTTCAGCCAAGTGCAAATGCCAATTGTCTGAATCTGCGGTTCCTCTCGTACTGAGCAGAATTACTATTGCAACAACACTTCATCAGTAGGGTAAAACTAACCTGTCTCACGACGGTCTAAACCCAGCTCACGTTCCCTATTGGTGGGTGAACAATCCATCACTTGGCGAATTCTGCTTCGCAATGATAGGAAGAGCCGACATCGAAGGATCAAAAAGCAACGTCGCTATGAACGCTTGGCTGCCACAAGCCAGTTATCCCTGTGGTAACTTTTCT
>NW_027670369.1:0-10000 GCF_964199315.1 Orbicella franksi
TAACTAACAAATATCATGATTAGCTTTTCTAATTCAGGCCTCGTTGAAAATGCTTATCATTAATTTCGCTCGCTGTATTCTAAAAACTGCTCAGTTTGATTTTAGTGATCATTAAAACATAGAGGGATAAAACGCAAATAAATCACAGCTTCTCTGCATATCGCACTGCTGTGTTATAAAATCTTGCGGTGGTCCTTTGCCCGGTGCAATATTTTGGTTCAGTGATCAGTCATTTGCAATTGAAGTGCAACACCAATAACGTCAAGTAAACTTGCCGATTGAAAGATTCATCGGTCTGCTGATCAAAAGTTTGAGGGAATGTGGGCCGAACTCCTCATGCAGTCTTCAAAGGTAGTTCAATCATATCGTGCTCACAGTTGAACAATGCAATCGAACTTGAAACTGAGTCAATGAAGTAAGCCTTAAAAATAATTAATGTCTTAACAATTTCTTTCCTAAAAACACAACCTTTTGAGAACGCGTGTTTTATTGGCGCGGAGTTCGCTCGCGTATCGCGCTCTGCGCTTTGCCCGCTTCAAAATAGAGCTGTCACAGTGATCAGAACAAGCGAGCCGAGGAGATTGTTAATTACGAAAATGGATTCATGCTACAAGCTGGTTGGTGAAAATGATTAAGATGTAGCCTGAAAACAAGCTAGGAATGGCAGACTGCAGAAAACAAACAAATAGAATGCATCTTTAATAATGTTGCTATCACAACAGGTTCATTTCACAACAGCACGATTTCGTACAAACAGATTTAAGATGGCGGAATTCTCGGAAATGAAGACTGATCTTATGTCGAAACAAGTTTGTTTTCTTGTTTGCCAGCCTCTGATCTTTGCAAAAAGGCAAAAAGAAACTAACAACACGATTAAATATAATCAAGGGACATTCTATGCCATCTAATGGTTCGGGTTCATTGAGCGCAAAATATTTCTGTGAGGAAGGTGTTCTTCACAAGGTTGACAAACAAACGAAGACTTGGCAGTATCAGCTGAATTGTCGCTATCGCTAACTGATTTTGGGCTCATTTTCATTATCCAAATCAAGAAGAATGAATAAACAGCCGTCTGAGGTGGAATTGTTTAACCCAAAAGCCACTGAACAGCACTTCACTTGATTCGTGAATGATTCAAGAACGCTATCATTTTCCAAAGAAATTAAACTTACCGTCGTGTTTGCAGGGTCGCTTGGATTGACTGGCTTGTAGGTAAACGTACCTCCTCGAAAATGAGTGCACACTGCATCGTGTACGAGCATAAGAAACACAATCAAAATTAAGCTTTTCCCAGAAAGTTTCATTCTCACGCAGCTGGAAAGGACATAATTCCAAACACGCTCATACCCTTTGAAGCTGTTTTGAGTAAACATTTTATAAAGGGAGTGGCGAATTCCTAGAAAGAAATTTGATCATGCAGAGCGTGACTCGATATACCTTAATTAAACTGCTGCATATTTACAGACCCATCTACCTGTAAACAAACTATTACTTCTGATTATAAGCCCCTCGCATGTTCCCGCCCCTCGGATATAAGCCCTCCTCTGAAATCGATTCACATTATGATGTTTTAAAGCTTAATTAAAAACCAGTACATGAAAATCGTATTCCAATCCACACTGCTGTAGCTCGTTTCGAAACAGTTCGTTTTATTCCGCTCATAAGTCTCCCAGGATATAAGTCCTTCCGTTTATAAGCCCATCCAAAACCCCTTTCGAAGGCCCAGGGGCCCGTAATCCAGTTTTGGCCCTCTCTCTGTCACGCAACGCTACTAGAAAGAGGGCCAGAACTGGACTAAGGGGCCCGTTTCTCGAAGGTCCAGAAAGGTTTCCGCACCCGGAAAGCCGCAGCAAAATCTCAAATCTTAGAGCTGTTTTATTCACATATTCTTAATACAAAGAGAGGTTCTCTTTAGACAATAAGTTTCAGGCGTATACACCTCTCTGTTTTTAGATACCGATGAACTAAAAATGGCTTTGCGGGCAGGAAAAGTTTCCGAGACTTTCGGCAAACGGGCCTCAGGGTTCATAAGCTGCAGTTTACGCAAGAGGTAGAGGAGTGCAAGCTCGTCCTTAACGTTGCGGCCACGCGAAGTTCTAATCTAAGCGTTCTTGTCGACTTCCGAAACTTTTTAAAGTTTTAACAGCTGCATGCTTGGTGAATTGGCGCCTGTTCTGTTCGGAGACAGGCAATCGCAATAAGAGGATCCAGGAAGACTCCCTAAGGACTGTCAGATGTTCTCTGAAACATGTGCACTGTAGTGACGGCGAATGCACTAGCATAAAAACTACTTTAAAACTGATCAGTTTAGTAAGTGTCGCGAAAAATTTTAAAACTAAATTTTCTGCATACTTTCCGTCGTCTTCGTCAGAATAAGCATGAAACAGTGTCGCTGTTTCACATACTTGTGTTTTCCACATAGTTTTTACTTGTAAATTATACTGATATATCTATATGTATTTTTAATTTTTAGTTAGCATATGATGAATGTAGAGCTACTCTGTTGAAAAGTCATCATAAGCAACTGCACAGCTGATGTGGACCTACTACTACTAAGTCTAAATAAGAGAAACAGAAATTTACAATACAATTGTTATAAAGCTAAAATAATATACAATAACGATAAAAAGAGTAATCAAATAATTCAAAAAATACCTAGATTCAGGGTTCTTATCATAATTTACAGAGCATTCCTTTTGGAAACTGATGTCTCTGACATAGGTCTTGATGGATTTTATCTTTCTTTTGAAAGAAAGAGGGTTTTCAAGCTGTTTGACCGTGTCAGGTAAAGAGTTCCAGGCAATTGCAGCTCTGTGTTTAAATGAACGACGACCCTGTTCGGTTCTTGGCCTAGATACAACAACGTTTAACGATTTCCTAAGACTATAAGAAGAAGCGTTCTTAACAACTAGACTATTAACATCATCTAAATCTATATTATAAAAAGCTCCATGCGTCATATTTAGAAGACGAGAACAATAAAAATATTTCAATGGCATCCAATTTGCATTTATAAGTACTGTTTCGTCTTCCATGTTTCTTGGTAGTTTGTGGCTAAGTCTTGCTGCTCTGAGGTGGATTAGTTCTAGATCTTTCATCCGATAATCTGAGCAAGAGCCCTACACAGCCATACCATATAATACTCTTGGGATTTCTGTGTTGTAATAAATTGTTTCTAGTGTGGCTTTTGGTAAAAAGCTTATGCGTCTTAACATTGCAACTTTAGAGCTGTATGAGGTAGAGACAGATTTTACATGATTGGCCCAGGAGAGTCTTACATCAATGGCTATACCAAGACATACAGGGAAAGATCTGTATTCAATGGTTTTGTGTCCCCAGACTAAATCCTTCAGAGGGCCAATAAAGGGTTTTGTATCCAGGAGTAATGCATCACATTTCCCTTCATGAATAATTAATCTGTTCTTTTGGCACCAGGTTTGTAGCTGATCTAATATCACCTGGAGGGCTATAGCAACCTCATCAGTAGTATTACCAATGGTATAAATGGTAGTGTCGTCAGCATACATGTAAACTTCGCCACTTCTAATGCTGTCTGAAAGATCATTTACATAAGTAATAAAGAGCCTAGGTCCCAACAGGGAACCCCGAGGGACCCCAAATTTTACAGGTTTAGATTCCGAAAATGCACCATCTATTTGTGTCAATTGGCTTCTATTTGCTAAATAATCCATCAGCCATATCCACATATCTTCTGACACTTCCAGTGCTTTAAGTTTCTCACCCAGAATGACATGATCTACACAATCAAAGGCTTTCCTAAAGTCAATGAACAAAACGCCTACTTTAAGCCCATCGTCCAAGGCTTCTTTCCACACTTCAGTAAGGTGCAACAAAAGGTTTTCTGTAGAATGACCCTTCCTAAATCCCCATTGTCTATCAGATAGGAGATTGCGAGAGGTGAAATGATTATCAAAAGATCTACAAACCACCCTTTCCAAAATTTGCTAGGAACACTTAGGAGTGATATAGGTCTATAGTCATTTACATCTAGCCTGTTGCCCTTTTTGAAAACTGCAGTCACCTGGGACTTCTTCCAACTAATAGGGAATTGGCAATCTGCTCTGCTTTTCATACAAATTTCAAAGAGCCTTTGTACAACAGAGGACTCACATAGCTTAAGGTCTCTCGGGGAAATGTGATCCAAACCCATTGCTTTCTTTGGGTTGATGGATTTCTGCACAATCTCCTGGACTATGTTCCACTCCACTGAAAAACTATACATAGTAGGGCAGACTTTATAAATAAAGTTGGTGGTATCAGGGGTGAGTGGGCCTAAATCCCTGGTTAGATCTAAGGCTATATTTACAAAGAAATTATTAAAATAATCAGCCGTCTGTTCGCTTCCAGTAATGATGTTTCCATTTCTATCTCGTATCGGCCCACATTTTTTGATCTTGCTTTTCTTCAGAATGCGGTTTGTAACCTTCCAAAAATCCCCTGGTGAGTTGATATGTTCAAAAAGGTTAAGCCAATATGCTGCCTCTGCCTTTCTTAGCATTGCCTTAACTTTGTTCCGTTGCTGTTTGCAGCGGCACCATAATTCATTATTTCCAGGATTGACATGAGCTGCTCGTAGGTATATAAATTTTTAAATGGCTTGGTTCCTGAATACCTAACGTCTAAATTTCTAAAACGTAGTGGAATGCGCTATTCTTTAAGGGATTCCGAAAACAAACTGGTTGTACCTCATCCACGAACTAACTATATGAAAAATAGCTTTAGTTACAGTGGCGCAACTCTCTGGAACAGCCTGCCCTGCAATCTCAGAATGATAAAATCCTTTAATCAATTTAAAAGCAAAGTTAGACACGGCATTCATGGAAAACAGGATTAGTTTAATATTTAAATTAGGATTTACTACTTCAATTTTTATTAATTAGTATTTAGCATGCACTGTTTATTAGTAGTTTATTAGTATAATTTTTTTTTTTTTTTTATATATATATATATAACTTTAAATATTAGTATTACCTGATGATGTTTAACCGTGTATAAAGAAATGTTAAATAAATAAATAAATAAATAAATAAATAAATAAATAAATAAATAAATAAATAAAGTATTTATATCGCCGATTCATAGTATTCCTAATTTCTGAATTCATCCAAGGAAGGGATCTATCTCTGATCCTCACAATTCTTTTCTTAATGTGGTTGTCAAGAATGCTCTTGAACATAGATTCCCATATAAATACACTATCATCGATATCTTCAAGACCACCAATAATGTGCCATGGGGCTCTCGCCATATCAGCTTTAAGCTCATTTAAGTCTAAGGATTTATAATCTTTAACAAAGGCAATTTTCGGTTTTGGTTTGCTTTTTGTGAGAGCAAAAACTCCGTATATTGTAAATAATTAGTTTTAAATTAATCACACTATCCATAGCATATCGTTCAATTTATATTACTCATATGGTTTGTTAGGCGCATTTGATCATATTCACATGTTAATTTGCGCCTTAGAAATATTAAATATTATTTTATTATTATTAGTATACAAGATGATGGTCAGAAATACCAAGATCTACAGAGCCAGACTTGAGACAGTTTAAATTAGGGCTAGTGATGACAAGATCCAGTAATGTGGTGCTGTTCTTAGTAATTCTTGTGGGGGATTTGATAACATTCAGGTAGCCAAATATGTTTAGAATCCTTTGAGGTTTGGTTCCACATAAGGATAAGTCTTGATCTTGATTAGGGGCAGGACGTAGATTAGAATTTACATCACCAATCAGCACAACATTCTTTCTTTTGACTCAGATCTTGTTTAACAGATCCTGTAAGGAACTGAAAAATGCCATATCTTTAGGTGGACGATAAAGACATCCAATTAGGGCTGACTGAGAGCGCATGGTGACATTAATCCAAACTGCTTCCAAATCTTTAATATCCCATTTTAAGTCCTGATGGACAGTTAAGCTTTCTTGATAGTAAATTAAAACTCCACCTCCCTTACAGCTAGATCTATCCTTCCTGACAAAGTCAAAACCAGGTAGTCTTAGTAGATTGTCAGGGGTAGATGCAGTCAGATGAGTCTCTGTAATACCCAGAATATGCCATTTCACTTCATTTAAAAGGACATGGACTTCATTTAGCTTGTTGATAATACCGTTTACATTGATGCGCCCTACCTTCAGATCTTTATTGCCAAGGGAGTCTTTTAACGATTTGTAAATATCAGTAAGGTCGACAGCAGGTTCTTGTTCGACTGAAGAGGGCGTGGTATCCAACTCCGGATGACCATCTTCATCCGACAAAATTGATACTTCAGCGAAAGGTGATACGGATAAAAGACATGTCGGACAGATCCAGTTGAACTGATCCCTTTGCTGATAATATTTGCTTTTTGCCCTTTGCTCACTAATGCGTTTTCATTCGAAAACGCATTAGTGAGGTCGGAATCTTAGAAACAATTCACCACAGTGATTTGGCTATCCCCGGGTCTTGGGTATCCCTGTATTCAAATCCCTAATGATATGGGTATACCCAGCAGGGTTAGTCTGTTCCCCGCGTGAAATTTTTTTATCGTGATCTCGACGAATTCAATACAAAATAGAGGACCTGTGAATAGACTACAGAAGGGATGTCCCTATATATCGCTAACAGCATATAATACAGCAGTCTGGGGTAAGTGACTCGGCTGTTTACAAATTAATCAAAGATCATTTCTCTTTTTAGCGGAGCTTCAGGCCGCCAAGCGAAGCCCCATACACATATAGGAAAGAAAACGAAACCATAAATAGATTTTCTCGTGGTTGTCATGACTGGCGGTATTCCTCGTGAGCACGTATACCCAGAGACGACGACGACGACGATGACGGTGAAGTCGCGCAAGATGCTGGCCATACACCAGCTAATAGGTTGACAGAGACATGCAGCCTTGGTTTATAGCGTCCTTCTTTGATGTTGGAAATCCCTGTTACTGGTCCTGTTACGGTCAATTGACACGAGTCAAAACAAGGTATCTGCTGATCTGTACACGTCACCATATTGCGGGCTCAAGTTTAGAGCGCATCGAGGTCACGTGTTCTTTGAAGTTGACCGCTGACCAAGTGCTGGTTTTTCGTGGGATCGTGGGCTCATGTCAGGTTAACTTGCTGTAATCAGGACCGGGTTGTTCGGAAGCTGGTTGAGGTTGGAAGTGCCAAAAAGCCTGATGAAAAAAAAGTAAAGAGGACGAGCAAACTTTGGCAGAATAAAATTCAGCTCATTGCTGTTCGCAAGCAAAATGTCAGTTAGTACAAACCAGTTTCAATTAACGAATTAAATTGTTCTTGTTTGACATATAATAAACATCTTATTAACCGAGCTTAGTCGGTCTGTATACACCTCGGTGGTGTGTACAGACCTCACTGCGTTCGGTCAGTGCTCACGACCTCGGTCAAGATTCCCCCATACAGATATAGACCTCCTGCTCGGTTAATAAATAAACAATAACCATTTGGCGCGAAAATATACTCGGATATTTGTCCGCGAACATTATCTGTTCCTCAAAGCTCACAGTTTCCCTCGAGCGTAGTCAATAAACGTATCAATGAAAGAGGGAGAGTGTGACAGTTTTGCTTGCGCACGCCGACCTGTACGGCAAACAGTTTTTCTACTGTACAAAAAACCGTACAATATCGCTGTATATTTGTACTGTTATTTGGACGGTATTCACTGCTGTTGGATAATAAGAGCTCATCGTAGGTGCGCGCGGATCCCAAGACTTACGGTCTCCCTCCCCGATTATGGCTCCTGATGATTATTGCGATGTCGTGGTTTTCGTAAAGTTCCGTTTTCAAAATGCTTTCCGTCCACACGCAAAGTCGGCGTTTTCAAATTCATCCGGTTTGAAGAGCGTTTTCTTAAAGCTCCGTTTTCGTGACGGATTAGTGTGGACGGTAGGCCTAACCGTAGAAAGAAAGCTGCGTTTTCAGTTTTCTCCGGCGTAGTGTGGAAGGACCCTGAGAATGCGCTTTATTGACCAGCTTTATTAATTAAATCCTAAACCTCGTATGCATTTCTAGCTTTCTGATTGGTTCACTAAATCTTGCTTACCAGACATCATACCTGTGTTTGACCGTACCTAGGTGGAAAATGCCAGCCGGAAGTGTCGCTTAGTTTAAGGTAGCTTACGACAGTTTTTCCGAACGCGGTTTCAAATCGACACAGGGCTTTTGTACATTATGCTTTTGGTTCCCCACTAAAATGCTCCACCGTACCTTAATGCTCCATTTTTCCCACTAAAAGGCTTGGTCTCCCCCCCCCCCCCGCCCACCCCCCCCCCAAAAAGAGTCATTAAAATGCTCGATTAATGCTCATACATAGGGTTTTATAAATTTTGATAATTTTAACATCTCAGGGTGCTTAACAAAAACGCGTACGCGATCGACAGGGTCACAGTCTTACAAAGGTGACTGAGCATGGCCGCCGATTTGACTACCGCTGACCTCTCCTCGAGAACTGAATAAGACACCAGCCGCACATTTCCCTCGTGTTCTCAAACTGGCTCGTCGTGTCTTTATCACAGTGTATAAATAGATGGCTTAGGCTTCTTTTGTTAAGTAAAAGCTTGTCTTTGATCCAAGATTGCTCGAAAACTTGCCGCACCACCCAACGATGATGAAATTTCTACGGTTAACTGACAGTTCTTGATTCGTAGGGGTGAAACGAAAAACATATTTCGATTAACATTGCTCTAGCACATTTTGAATCGTTGTTTGCTTACAAACCACAAGCCCAGGGCTAAAATGCGGCAGTTTACGGTTACCAAAAAAACTCACTAACAACCACTTGAACTTTCGCCTCGCGCCATGATTTCGCCTCGGGAACCGGCCACCCTTGTTTTCTTATGCCCAGGCTCCCCGGTTTAAGGACACAACCCGTAGTTTTTCCTGGACCGTTAGCCAAATATTTCAGTGCATGTTTGGTCAACGCTTGGCTTTAGCCTCGGCAATTGTTGCGTGTTGCAGGACCTAACCTAGCATAGAACTGCTACACTGCAAGAAAGACAATGAACAAACCAAATGAGCAGCCTCATGAATGGCCACAAGGTTATCAACAACCACCACAACCCGTCATCCAGCAACAACCAGCTGGTAAGCTTGAGGCATTGTATTTCAGCTGCCCTCTGAATAGACCGTACCATTTTCAAGCTATACAGTTTGAAGATCATTTGGAAAAATTATGTAGATCGCTGTATGTAGCTGAACGTCTGTGTTTGTGCGTTCCGCTGTGTTGGAACTTGAATGAAATCAATACGGTATTTGCAACGTAAGCTTACAGTAAGCTTGTCGATCGTTGTACGGTTTTAAAGCTTAATATCATTAGTTTGAAATGCATAGATTCATCATTTCAACATGTCTAAAGCTCGTGCATTTGAGACTCATAGTGAAAACAATGTGCGTACTTTTATGGCTGATCACTGTTTCTGATAAAGCACTCAAAAACTGCTACCCTGGTCCAAGAGGATTTTCTTGATTTTTCTCCGCATGAGATGAGACAGCCGCGACTCGTGTTCGCTGCTTCGCGGCTCTCTCGCGGCTGTCCATCTCATGGGGAGAAAAATCAAGAAAAACCTCTGGGACCAGGGTGAAAAAAACTGTCCAAAATCGGCCTAACTAGCCTATATGCAAATCCAGTCAAACGATTATCATATTTAAACTTATGTAACGTCAACATACTTCCCGGGTATTAATTTAAACTATTTATTACTTCAGTTGTATAACCTGTGTCAACAATTTCATCAAAGGGGTTCCTGGACAATTCCAATGGATGCCAGCTCCTCAAGCTCCCATTGGCTGCCCTCCAGGACTGGAATATTTACTTGCAGTTGATCAAATACTGATTCATCAGCTGGTTGAGCTCTTGGAAGGTGAAAAATGTTTACCATCCTTAGGGGCAGTGTCTTTACCGTTAAACTAAGCACGCTGGACTCGTTATTGAGCAGTCCGCATTCAAGCCCTAACTAGTAAGTTCATTCATGTGACAGTATTCT
>NW_027670369.1:15000-16000 GCF_964199315.1 Orbicella franksi
CGAGAATTTCATTGAACAACAGATCAAATGCGTGTAATTTGTCATCAACGTCGTCAAATACTTCCACAACAGACCAGGGTGCACTGGACATATCAAACTGAAAAGCGTCTGGATTGTAGTTTTTTAAACTCCTAGTTGTAATATATGTGGTCTTAGGTCGGGATACTTTCAGATGTAGGACGGCAAAGACCATGTCATGGTCACTAATAAAGCTGTCCATGACACCAGCCTTGACAACTTGTTTGGTTTGCGAAGCGAGAATAACATCTAAAAGAGACCGCGACGATTCGGTCACTCTAGTAGGAGCAGCAATTAATTGCGATAAGTTAAACGACTCGTAAAAACTGGTTAAAGATTTCGATTCTCTACAATCGGTGCTGAGAAGATTACAGTTTAAGTCCCCCATTATGTACACAGGCTTGTCCAGTGATAACACATAAATCAAAGTTGTTGTTAAATCGTTCTCCCAACAAGTTAGCGGTGTATTCGGAGGTCTATAGACAATGCAAATAATAATTGACTTTAAATTCCTGACCTGTATTTTCAACCAAAGCTGATGAAAACCGGTGGTTGAAATGTCAGAGATATCACCCATTAGTTCTGTACGATAGGTATTCAAGACGTATGCACAGATCCCGCCGCCAGTCTTGTTGCTTCGATCGACCCTGTAGATGTTATAACCAGGCACTTCAATCTCCAAATCTGAAACAGAGGCATCTAGCCAAGATTCAGATATAGTAAACACGTCGAATTTGTTCGATAAAATAGTCTCTTTAACAAGCAAAAAGTGATCCCGGCATTTCAGTGAGCGAACATTAAGGTGAGCAATCTTTACGTTGTTGAGGTTTCTGGTATTTGCCTTCACCGAGCAGTTAAAGGAACCATTCGGACCAGGATTGAGTTCTATGTCGAAGATCAGCTTGAGAAGCGGTCGAAAAGTCAATGTAGAGTTACAATACAATGCACATGCACGCTGTGTTCTTCTAACCTTCGAAATCAC
>NW_027670370.1:0-28879 GCF_964199315.1 Orbicella franksi
GAAGAGTCCAGTCCCAAAATGGGTCCAAAAGTCTACAACACGGCGTATTCCCAGGTGGTCACCCAGCCAGGTACTGACGCCGCCCAACAGGACTTGACTTCGGTGATCGGACGAGAACCGGTACGTTCCCTGTGGTGTGGTCGTAGACGAAAGAAACAACTCAAACCTTGCCCAATTGCTTGGACTCTCTTTTAAGTCTCTTAGAAGGAAGGCCTTTAATTGCTGTTGTGATGAATTTCCAATTACGTCTCGGCTACTTAACCCAGAGATTCCAAAGCCAGCTAAGACTTCAAATCACAAAAGGGCGATTCTCCAATGGTCAGTCATCAAAGCCACATTCAAGAGATTGCCTCCAGTGTGCTGCTCAGTGTTGCAGTGCTGTAATCAAACAAGAAAATCTTCTAATATGCTGTCAACTTGCTGGAAAAATAATTCCAAAAAAAAAAAAGACAACATTTTGAAAACAGAGGGATCAATGATGTGGAGGCGTATGGAAATCTTCTCTGAAGAGTCCAGTCCCAAAATGGGTCCAAAAGTCTACAACACGGCGTATTCCCAGGTGGTCACCCAGCCAGGTACTGACGCCGCCCAACAGGACTTGACTTCGGTGATCGGACGAGAACCGGTACGTTCCCTGTGGTGTGGTCGTAGACGAAAGAAACAACTCAAACCTTGCCCAATTGCTTGGACTCTCTTTTAAGTCTCTTAGAAGGAAGGCCTTTAATTGCTGTTGTGATGAATTTCCAATTACGTCTCGGCTACTTAACCCAGAGATTCCAAAGCCAGCTAAGACTTCAAATCACAAAAGGGCGATTCTCCAATGGTCAGTCATCAAAGCCACATTCAAGAGATTGCCTCCAGTGTGCTGCTCAGTGTTGCAGTGCTGTAATCAAACAAGAAAATCTTCTAATATGCTGTCAACTTGCTGGAAAAATAATTCCAAAAAAAAAAAGACAACATTTTGAAAACAGAGGGATCAATGATGTGGAGGCGTATGGAAATCTTCTCTGAAGAGTCCAGTCCCAAAATGGGTCCAAAAGTCTACAACACGGCGTATTCCCAGGTGGTCACCCAGCCAGGTACTGACGCCGCCCAACAGGACTTGACTTCGGTGATCGGACGAGAACCGGTACGTTCCCTGTGGTGTGGTCGTAGACGAAAGAAACAACTCAAACCTTGCCCAATTGCTTGGACTCTCTTTTAAGTCTCTTAGAAGGAAGGCCTTTAATTGCTGTTGTGATGAATTTCCAATTACGTCTCGGCTACTTAACCCAGAGATTCCAAAGCCAGCTAAGACTTCAAATCACAAAAGGGCGATTCTCCAATGGTCAGTCATCAAAGCCACATTCAAGAGATTGCCTCCAGTGTGCTGCTCAGTGTTGCAGTGCTGTAATCAAACAAGAAAATCTTCTAATATGCTGTCAACTTGCTGGAAAAATAATTCCAAAAAAAAAAAAGACAACATTTTGAAAACAGAGGGATCAATGATGTGGAGGCGTATGGAAATCTTCTCTGAAGAGTCCAGTCCCAAAATGGGTCCAAAAGTCTACAACACGGCGTATTCCCAGGTGGTCACCCAGCCAGGTACTGACGCCGCCCAACAGGACTTGACTTCGGTGATCGGACGAGAACCGGTACGTTCCCTGTGGTGTGGTCGTAGACGAAAGAAACAACTCAAACCTTGCCCAATTGCTTGGACTCTCTTTTAAGTCTCTTAGAAGGAAGGCCTTTAATTGCTGTTGTGATGAATTTCCAATTACGTCTCGGCTACTTAACCCAGAGATTCCAAAGCCAGCTAAGACTTCAAATCACAAAAGGGCGATTCTCCAATGGTCAGTCATCAAAGCCACATTCAAGAGATTGCCTCCAGTGTGCTGCTCAGTGTTGCAGTGCTGTAATCAAACAAGAAAATCTTCTAATATGCTGTCAACTTGCTGGAAAAATAATTCCAAAAAAAAAAAGACAACATTTTGAAAACAGAGGGATCAATGATGTGGAGGCGTATGGAAATCTTCTCTGAAGAGTCCAGTCCCAAAATGGGTCCAAAAGTCTACAACACGGCGTATTCCCAGGTGGTCACCCAGCCAGGTACTGACGCCGCCCAACAGGACTTGACTTCGGTGATCGGACGAGAACCGGTACGTTCCCTGTGGTGTGGTCGTAGACGAAAGAAACAACTCAAACCTTGCCCAATTGCTTGGACTCTCTTTTAAGTCTCTTAGAAGGAAGGCCTTTAATTGCTGTTGTGATGAATTTCCAATTACGTCTCGGCTACTTAACCCAGAGATTCCAAAGCCAGCTAAGACTTCAAATCACAAAAGGGCGATTCTCCAATGGTCAGTCATCAAAGCCACATTCAAGAGATTGCCTCCAGTGTGCTGCTCAGTGTTGCAGTGCTGTAATCAAACAAGAAAATCTTCTAATATGCTGTCAACTTGCTGGAAAAATAATTCCAAAAAAAAAAAGACAACATTTTGAAAACAGAGGGATCAATGATGTGGAGGCGTATGGAAATCTTCTCTGAAGAGTCCAGTCCCAAAATGGGTCCAAAAGTCTACAACACGGCGTATTCCCAGGTGGTCACCCAGCCAGGTACTGACGCCGCCCAACAGGACTTGACTTCGGTGATCGGACGAGAACCGGTACGTTCCCTGTGGTGTGGTCGTAGACGAAAGAAACAACTCAAACCTTGCCCAATTGCTTGGACTCTCTTTTAAGTCTCTTAGAAGGAAGGCCTTTAATTGCTGTTGTGATGAATTTCCAATTACGTCTCGGCTACTTAACCCAGAGATTCCAAAGCCAGCTAAGACTTCAAATCACAAAAGGGCGATTCTCCAATGGTCAGTCATCAAAGCCACATTCAAGAGATTGCCTCCAGTGTGCTGCTCAGTGTTGCAGTGCTGTAATCAAACAAGAAAATCTTCTAATATGCTGTCAACTTGCTGGAAAAATAATTCCAAAAAAAAAAAGACAACATTTTGAAAACAGAGGGATCAATGATGTGGAGGCGTATGGAAATCTTCTCTGAAGAGTCCAGTCCCAAAATGGGTCCAAAAGTCTACAACACGGCGTATTCCCAGGTGGTCACCCAGCCAGGTACTGACGCCGCCCAACAGGACTTGACTTCGGTGATCGGACGAGAACCGGTACGTTCCCTGTGGTGTGGTCGTAGACGAAAGAAACAACTCAAACCTTGCCCAATTGCTTGGACTCTCTTTTAAGTCTCTTAGAAGGAAGGCCTTTAATTGCTGTTGTGATGAATTTCCAATTACGTCTCGGCTACTTAACCCAGAGATTCCAAAGCCAGCTAAGACTTCAAATCACAAAAGGGCGATTCTCCAATGGTCAGTCATCAAAGCCACATTCAAGAGATTGCCTCCAGTGTGCTGCTCAGTGTTGCAGTGCTGTAATCAAACAAGAAAATCTTCTAATATGCTGTCAACTTGCTGGAAAAATAATTCCAAAAAAAAAAAGACAACATTTTGAAAACAGAGGGATCAATGATGTGGAGGCGTATGGAAATCTTCTCTGAAGAGTCCAGTCCCAAAATGGGTCCAAAAGTCTACAACACGGCGTATTCCCAGGTGGTCACCCAGCCAGGTACTGACGCCGCCCAACAGGACTTGACTTCGGTGATCGGACGAGAACCGGTACGTTCCCTGTGGTGTGGTCGTAGACGAAAGAAACAACTCAAACCTTGCCCAATTGCTTGGACTCTCTTTTAAGTCTCTTAGAAGGAAGGCCTTTAATTGCTGTTGTGATGAATTTCCAATTACGTCTCGGCTACTTAACCCAGAGATTCCAAAGCCAGCTAAGACTTCAAATCACAAAAGGGCGATTCTCCAATGGTCAGTCATCAAAGCCACATTCAAGAGATTGCCTCCAGTGTGCTGCTCAGTGTTGCAGTGCTGTAATCAAACAAGAAAATCTTCTAATATGCTGTCAACTTGCTGGAAAAATAATTCCAAAAAAAAAAAGACAACATTTTGAAAACAGAGGGATCAATGATGTGGAGGCGTATGGAAATCTTCTCTGAAGAGTCCAGTCCCAAAATGGGTCCAAAAGTCTACAACACGGCGTATTCCCAGGTGGTCACCCAGCCAGGTACTGACGCCGCCCAACAGGACTTGACTTCGGTGATCGGACGAGAACCGGTACGTTCCCTGTGGTGTGGTCGTAGACGAAAGAAACAACTCAAACCTTGCCCAATTGCTTGGACTCTCTTTTAAGTCTCTTAGAAGGAAGGCCTTTAATTGCTGTTGTGATGAATTTCCAATTACGTCTCGGCTACTTAACCCAGAGATTCCAAAGCCAGCTAAGACTTCAAATCACAAAAGGGCGATTCTCCAATGGTCAGTCATCAAAGCCACATTCAAGAGATTGCCTCCAGTGTGCTGCTCAGTGTTGCAGTGCTGTAATCAAACAAGAAAATCTTCTAATATGCTGTCAACTTGCTGGAAAAATAATTCCAAAAAAAAAAAGACAACATTTTGAAAACAGAGGGATCAATGATGTGGAGGCGTATGGAAATCTTCTCTGAAGAGTCCAGTCCCAAAATGGGTCCAAAAGTCTACAACACGGCGTATTCCCAGGTGGTCACCCAGCCAGGTACTGACGCCGCCCAACAGGACTTGACTTCGGTGATCGGACGAGAACCGGTACGTTCCCTGTGGTGTGGTCGTAGACGAAAGAAACAACTCAAACCTTGCCCAATTGCTTGGACTCTCTTTTAAGTCTCTTAGAAGGAAGGCCTTTAATTGCTGTTGTGATGAATTTCCAATTACGTCTCGGCTACTTAACCCAGAGATTCCAAAGCCAGCTAAGACTTCAAATCACAAAAGGGCGATTCTCCAATGGTCAGTCATCAAAGCCACATTCAAGAGATTGCCTCCAGTGTGCTGCTCAGTGTTGCAGTGCTGTAATCAAACAAGAAAATCTTCTAATATGCTGTCAACTTGCTGGAAAAATAATTCCAAAAAAAAAAAGACAACATTTTGAAAACAGAGGGATCAATGATGTGGAGGCGTATGGAAATCTTCTCTGAAGAGTCCAGTCCCAAAATGGGTCCAAAAGTCTACAACACGGCGTATTCCCAGGTGGTCACCCAGCCAGGTACTGACGCCGCCCAACAGGACTTGACTTCGGTGATCGGACGAGAACCGGTACGTTCCCTGTGGTGTGGTCGTAGACGAAAGAAACAACTCAAACCTTGCCCAATTGCTTGGACTCTCTTTTAAGTCTCTTAGAAGGAAGGCCTTTAATTGCTGTTGTGATGAATTTCCAATTACGTCTCGGCTACTTAACCCAGAGATTCCAAAGCCAGCTAAGACTTCAAATCACAAAAGGGCGATTCTCCAATGGTCAGTCATCAAAGCCACATTCAAGAGATTGCCTCCAGTGTGCTGCTCAGTGTTGCAGTGCTGTAATCAAACAAGAAAATCTTCTAATATGCTGTCAACTTGCTGGAAAAATAATTCCAAAAAAAAAAAGACAACATTTTGAAAACAGAGGGATCAATGATGTGGAGGCGTATGGAAATCTTCTCTGAAGAGTCCAGTCCCAAAATGGGTCCAAAAGTCTACAACACGGCGTATTCCCAGGTGGTCACCCAGCCAGGTACTGACGCCGCCCAACAGGACTTGACTTCGGTGATCGGACGAGAACCGGTACGTTCCCTGTGGTGTGGTCGTAGACGAAAGAAACAACTCAAACCTTGCCCAATTGCTTGGACTCTCTTTTAAGTCTCTTAGAAGGAAGGCCTTTAATTGCTGTTGTGATGAATTTCCAATTACGTCTCGGCTACTTAACCCAGAGATTCCAAAGCCAGCTAAGACTTCAAATCACAAAAGGGCGATTCTCCAATGGTCAGTCATCAAAGCCACATTCAAGAGATTGCCTCCAGTGTGCTGCTCAGTGTTGCAGTGCTGTAATCAAACAAGAAAATCTTCTAATATGCTGTCAACTTGCTGGAAAAATAATTCCAAAAAAAAAAAGACAACATTTTGAAAACAGAGGGATCAATGATGTGGAGGCGTATGGAAATCTTCTCTGAAGAGTCCAGTCCCAAAATGGGTCCAAAAGTCTACAACACGGCGTATTCCCAGGTGGTCACCCAGCCAGGTACTGACGCCGCCCAACAGGACTTGACTTCGGTGATCGGACGAGAACCGGTACGTTCCCTGTGGTGTGGTCGTAGACGAAAGAAACAACTCAAACCTTGCCCAATTGCTTGGACTCTCTTTTAAGTCTCTTAGAAGGAAGGCCTTTAATTGCTGTTGTGATGAATTTCCAATTACGTCTCGGCTACTTAACCCAGAGATTCCAAAGCCAGCTAAGACTTCAAATCACAAAAGGGCGATTCTCCAATGGTCAGTCATCAAAGCCACATTCAAGAGATTGCCTCCAGTGTGCTGCTCAGTGTTGCAGTGCTGTAATCAAACAAGAAAATCTTCTAATATGCTGTCAACTTGCTGGAAAAATAATTCCAAAAAAAAAAAGACAACATTTTGAAAACAGAGGGATCAATGATGTGGAGGCGTATGGAAATCTTCTCTGAAGAGTCCAGTCCCAAAATGGGTCCAAAAGTCTACAACACGGCGTATTCCCAGGTGGTCACCCAGCCAGGTACTGACGCCGCCCAACAGGACTTGACTTCGGTGATCGGACGAGAACCGGTACGTTCCCTGTGGTGTGGTCGTAGACGAAAGAAACAACTCAAACCTTGCCCAATTGCTTGGACTCTCTTTTAAGTCTCTTAGAAGGAAGGCCTTTAATTGCTGTTGTGATGAATTTCCAATTACGTCTCGGCTACTTAACCCAGAGATTCCAAAGCCAGCTAAGACTTCAAATCACAAAAGGGCGATTCTCCAATGGTCAGTCATCAAAGCCACATTCAAGAGATTGCCTCCAGTGTGCTGCTCAGTGTTGCAGTGCTGTAATCAAACAAGAAAATCTTCTAATATGCTGTCAACTTGCTGGAAAAATAATTCCAAAAAAAAAAAGACAACATTTTGAAAACAGAGGGATCAATGATGTGGAGGCGTATGGAAATCTTCTCTGAAGAGTCCAGTCCCAAAATGGGTCCAAAAGTCTACAACACGGCGTATTCCCAGGTGGTCACCCAGCCAGGTACTGACGCCGCCCAACAGGACTTGACTTCGGTGATCGGACGAGAACCGGTACGTTCCCTGTGGTGTGGTCGTAGACGAAAGAAACAACTCAAACCTTGCCCAATTGCTTGGACTCTCTTTTAAGTCTCTTAGAAGGAAGGCCTTTAATTGCTGTTGTGATGAATTTCCAATTACGTCTCGGCTACTTAACCCAGAGATTCCAAAGCCAGCTAAGACTTCAAATCACAAAAGGGCGATTCTCCAATGGTCAGTCATCAAAGCCACATTCAAGAGATTGCCTCCAGTGTGCTGCTCAGTGTTGCAGTGCTGTAATCAAACAAGAAAATCTTCTAATATGCTGTCAACTTGCTGGAAAAATAATTCCAAAAAAAAAAAGACAACATTTTGAAAACAGAGGGATCAATGATGTGGAGGCGTATGGAAATCTTCTCTGAAGAGTCCAGTCCCAAAATGGGTCCAAAAGTCTACAACACGGCGTATTCCCAGGTGGTCACCCAGCCAGGTACTGACGCCGCCCAACAGGACTTGACTTCGGTGATCGGACGAGAACCGGTACGTTCCCTGTGGTGTGGTCGTAGACGAAAGAAACAACTCAAACCTTGCCCAATTGCTTGGACTCTCTTTTAAGTCTCTTAGAAGGAAGGCCTTTAATTGCTGTTGTGATGAATTTCCAATTACGTCTCGGCTACTTAACCCAGAGATTCCAAAGCCAGCTAAGACTTCAAATCACAAAAGGGCGATTCTCCAATGGTCAGTCATCAAAGCCACATTCAAGAGATTGCCTCCAGTGTGCTGCTCAGTGTTGCAGTGCTGTAATCAAACAAGAAAATCTTCTAATATGCTGTCAACTTGCTGGAAAAATAATTCCAAAAAAAAAAAGACAACATTTTGAAAACAGAGGGATCAATGATGTGGAGGCGTATGGAAATCTTCTCTGAAGAGTCCAGTCCCAAAATGGGTCCAAAAGTCTACAACACGGCGTATTCCCAGGTGGTCACCCAGCCAGGTACTGACGCCGCCCAACAGGACTTGACTTCGGTGATCGGACGAGAACCGGTACGTTCCCTGTGGTGTGGTCGTAGACGAAAGAAACAACTCAAACCTTGCCCAATTGCTTGGACTCTCTTTTAAGTCTCTTAGAAGGAAGGCCTTTAATTGCTGTTGTGATGAATTTCCAATTACGTCTCGGCTACTTAACCCAGAGATTCCAAAGCCAGCTAAGACTTCAAATCACAAAAGGGCGATTCTCCAATGGTCAGTCATCAAAGCCACATTCAAGAGATTGCCTCCAGTGTGCTGCTCAGTGTTGCAGTGCTGTAATCAAACAAGAAAATCTTCTAATATGCTGTCAACTTGCTGGAAAAATAATTCCAAAAAAAAAAAGACAACATTTTGAAAACAGAGGGATCAATGATGTGGAGGCGTATGGAAATCTTCTCTGAAGAGTCCAGTCCCAAAATGGGTCCAAAAGTCTACAACACGGCGTATTCCCAGGTGGTCACCCAGCCAGGTACTGACGCCGCCCAACAGGACTTGACTTCGGTGATCGGACGAGAACCGGTACGTTCCCTGTGGTGTGGTCGTAGACGAAAGAAACAACTCAAACCTTGCCCAATTGCTTGGACTCTCTTTTAAGTCTCTTAGAAGGAAGGCCTTTAATTGCTGTTGTGATGAATTTCCAATTACGTCTCGGCTACTTAACCCAGAGATTCCAAAGCCAGCTAAGACTTCAAATCACAAAAGGGCGATTCTCCAATGGTCAGTCATCAAAGCCACATTCAAGAGATTGCCTCCAGTGTGCTGCTCAGTGTTGCAGTGCTGTAATCAAACAAGAAAATCTTCTAATATGCTGTCAACTTGCTGGAAAAATAATTCCAAAAAAAAAAAGACAACATTTTGAAAACAGAGGGATCAATGATGTGGAGGCGTATGGAAATCTTCTCTGAAGAGTCCAGTCCCAAAATGGGTCCAAAAGTCTACAACACGGCGTATTCCCAGGTGGTCACCCAGCCAGGTACTGACGCCGCCCAACAGGACTTGACTTCGGTGATCGGACGAGAACCGGTACGTTCCCTGTGGTGTGGTCGTAGACGAAAGAAACAACTCAAACCTTGCCCAATTGCTTGGACTCTCTTTTAAGTCTCTTAGAAGGAAGGCCTTTAATTGCTGTTGTGATGAATTTCCAATTACGTCTCGGCTACTTAACCCAGAGATTCCAAAGCCAGCTAAGACTTCAAATCACAAAAGGGCGATTCTCCAATGGTCAGTCATCAAAGCCACATTCAAGAGATTGCCTCCAGTGTGCTGCTCAGTGTTGCAGTGCTGTAATCAAACAAGAAAATCTTCTAATATGCTGTCAACTTGCTGGAAAAATAATTCCAAAAAAAAAAAGACAACATTTTGAAAACAGAGGGATCAATGATGTGGAGGCGTATGGAAATCTTCTCTGAAGAGTCCAGTCCCAAAATGGGTCCAAAAGTCTACAACACGGCGTATTCCCAGGTGGTCACCCAGCCAGGTACTGACGCCGCCCAACAGGACTTGACTTCGGTGATCGGACGAGAACCGGTACGTTCCCTGTGGTGTGGTCGTAGACGAAAGAAACAACTCAAACCTTGCCCAATTGCTTGGACTCTCTTTTAAGTCTCTTAGAAGGAAGGCCTTTAATTGCTGTTGTGATGAATTTCCAATTACGTCTCGGCTACTTAACCCAGAGATTCCAAAGCCAGCTAAGACTTCAAATCACAAAAGGGCGATTCTCCAATGGTCAGTCATCAAAGCCACATTCAAGAGATTGCCTCCAGTGTGCTGCTCAGTGTTGCAGTGCTGTAATCAAACAAGAAAATCTTCTAATATGCTGTCAACTTGCTGGAAAAATAATTCCAAAAAAAAAAAGACAACATTTTGAAAACAGAGGGATCAATGATGTGGAGGCGTATGGAAATCTTCTCTGAAGAGTCCAGTCCCAAAATGGGTCCAAAAGTCTACAACACGGCGTATTCCCAGGTGGTCACCCAGCCAGGTACTGACGCCGCCCAACAGGACTTGACTTCGGTGATCGGACGAGAACCGGTACGTTCCCTGTGGTGTGGTCGTAGACGAAAGAAACAACTCAAACCTTGCCCAATTGCTTGGACTCTCTTTTAAGTCTCTTAGAAGGAAGGCCTTTAATTGCTGTTGTGATGAATTTCCAATTACGTCTCGGCTACTTAACCCAGAGATTCCAAAGCCAGCTAAGACTTCAAATCACAAAAGGGCGATTCTCCAATGGTCAGTCATCAAAGCCACATTCAAGAGATTGCCTCCAGTGTGCTGCTCAGTGTTGCAGTGCTGTAATCAAACAAGAAAATCTTCTAATATGCTGTCAACTTGCTGGAAAAATAATTCCAAAAAAAAAAAGACAACATTTTGAAAACAGAGGGATCAATGATGTGGAGGCGTATGGAAATCTTCTCTGAAGAGTCCAGTCCCAAAATGGGTCCAAAAGTCTACAACACGGCGTATTCCCAGGTGGTCACCCAGCCAGGTACTGACGCCGCCCAACAGGACTTGACTTCGGTGATCGGACGAGAACCGGTACGTTCCCTGTGGTGTGGTCGTAGACGAAAGAAACAACTCAAACCTTGCCCAATTGCTTGGACTCTCTTTTAAGTCTCTTAGAAGGAAGGCCTTTAATTGCTGTTGTGATGAATTTCCAATTACGTCTCGGCTACTTAACCCAGAGATTCCAAAGCCAGCTAAGACTTCAAATCACAAAAGGGCGATTCTCCAATGGTCAGTCATCAAAGCCACATTCAAGAGATTGCCTCCAGTGTGCTGCTCAGTGTTGCAGTGCTGTAATCAAACAAGAAAATCTTCTAATATGCTGTCAACTTGCTGGAAAAATAATTCCAAAAAAAAAAAGACAACATTTTGAAAACAGAGGGATCAATGATGTGGAGGCGTATGGAAATCTTCTCTGAAGAGTCCAGTCCCAAAATGGGTCCAAAAGTCTACAACACGGCGTATTCCCAGGTGGTCACCCAGCCAGGTACTGACGCCGCCCAACAGGACTTGACTTCGGTGATCGGACGAGAACCGGTACGTTCCCTGTGGTGTGGTCGTAGACGAAAGAAACAACTCAAACCTTGCCCAATTGCTTGGACTCTCTTTTAAGTCTCTTAGAAGGAAGGCCTTTAATTGCTGTTGTGATGAATTTCCAATTACGTCTCGGCTACTTAACCCAGAGATTCCAAAGCCAGCTAAGACTTCAAATCACAAAAGGGCGATTCTCCAATGGTCAGTCATCAAAGCCACATTCAAGAGATTGCCTCCAGTGTGCTGCTCAGTGTTGCAGTGCTGTAATCAAACAAGAAAATCTTCTAATATGCTGTCAACTTGCTGGAAAAATAATTCCAAAAAAAAAAAGACAACATTTTGAAAACAGAGGGATCAATGATGTGGAGGCGTATGGAAATCTTCTCTGAAGAGTCCAGTCCCAAAATGGGTCCAAAAGTCTACAACACGGCGTATTCCCAGGTGGTCACCCAGCCAGGTACTGACGCCGCCCAACAGGACTTGACTTCGGTGATCGGACGAGAACCGGTACGTTCCCTGTGGTGTGGTCGTAGACGAAAGAAACAACTCAAACCTTGCCCAATTGCTTGGACTCTCTTTTAAGTCTCTTAGAAGGAAGGCCTTTAATTGCTGTTGTGATGAATTTCCAATTACGTCTCGGCTACTTAACCCAGAGATTCCAAAGCCAGCTAAGACTTCAAATCACAAAAGGGCGATTCTCCAATGGTCAGTCATCAAAGCCACATTCAAGAGATTGCCTCCAGTGTGCTGCTCAGTGTTGCAGTGCTGTAATCAAACAAGAAAATCTTCTAATATGCTGTCAACTTGCTGGAAAAATAATTCCAAAAAAAAAAAGACAACATTTTGAAAACAGAGGGATCAATGATGTGGAGGCGTATGGAAATCTTCTCTGAAGAGTCCAGTCCCAAAATGGGTCCAAAAGTCTACAACACGGCGTATTCCCAGGTGGTCACCCAGCCAGGTACTGACGCCGCCCAACAGGACTTGACTTCGGTGATCGGACGAGAACCGGTACGTTCCCTGTGGTGTGGTCGTAGACGAAAGAAACAACTCAAACCTTGCCCAATTGCTTGGACTCTCTTTTAAGTCTCTTAGAAGGAAGGCCTTTAATTGCTGTTGTGATGAATTTCCAATTACGTCTCGGCTACTTAACCCAGAGATTCCAAAGCCAGCTAAGACTTCAAATCACAAAAGGGCGATTCTCCAATGGTCAGTCATCAAAGCCACATTCAAGAGATTGCCTCCAGTGTGCTGCTCAGTGTTGCAGTGCTGTAATCAAACAAGAAAATCTTCTAATATGCTGTCAACTTGCTGGAAAAATAATTCCAAAAAAAAAAAGACAACATTTTGAAAACAGAGGGATCAATGATGTGGAGGCGTATGGAAATCTTCTCTGAAGAGTCCAGTCCCAAAATGGGTCCAAAAGTCTACAACACGGCGTATTCCCAGGTGGTCACCCAGCCAGGTACTGACGCCGCCCAACAGGACTTGACTTCGGTGATCGGACGAGAACCGGTACGTTCCCTGTGGTGTGGTCGTAGACGAAAGAAACAACTCAAACCTTGCCCAATTGCTTGGACTCTCTTTTAAGTCTCTTAGAAGGAAGGCCTTTAATTGCTGTTGTGATGAATTTCCAATTACGTCTCGGCTACTCAACCCAGAGATTCCAAAGCCAGCTAAGACTTCAAATCACAAAAGGGCGATTCTCCAATGGTCAGTCATCAAAGCCACATTCAAGAGATTGCCTCCAGTGTGCTGCTCAGTGTTGCAGTGCTGTAATCAAACAAGAAAATCTTCTAATATGCTGTCAACTTGCTGGAAAAATAATTCCAAAAAAAAAAAGACAACATTTTGAAAACAGAGGGATCAATGATGTGGAGGCGTATGGAAATCTTCTCTGAAGAGTCCAGTCCCAAAATGGGTCCAAAAGTCTACAACACGGCGTATTCCCAGGTGGTCACCCAGCCAGGTACTGACGCCGCCCAACAGGACTTGACTTCGGTGATCGGACGAGAACCGGTACGTTCCCTGTGGTGTGGTCGTAGACGAAAGAAACAACTCAAACCTTGCCCAATTGCTTGGACTCTCTTTTAAGTCTCTTAGAAGGAAGGCCTTTAATTGCTGTTGTGATGAATTTCCAATTACGTCTCGGCTACTTAACCCAGAGATTCCAAAGCCAGCTAAGACTTCAAATCACAAAAGGGCGATTCTCCAATGGTCAGTCATCAAAGCCACATTCAAGAGATTGCCTCCAGTGTGCTGCTCAGTGTTGCAGTGCTGTAATCAAACAAGAAAATCTTCTAATATGCTGTCAACTTGCTGGAAAAATAATTCCAAAAAAAAAAGACAACATTTTGAAAACAGAGGGATCAATGATGTGGAGGCGTATGGAAATCTTCTCTGAAGAGTCCAGTCCCAAAATGGGTCCAAAAGTCTACAACACGGCGTATTCCCAGGTGGTCACCCAGCCAGGTACTGACGCCGCCCAACAGGACTTGACTTCGGTGATCGGACGAGAACCGGTACGTTCCCTGTGGTGTGGTCGTAGACGAAAGAAACAACTCAAACCTTGCCCAATTGCTTGGACTCTCTTTTAAGTCTCTTAGAAGGAAGGCCTTTAATTGCTGTTGTGATGAATTTCCAATTACGTCTCGGCTACTTAACCCAGAGATTCCAAAGCCAGCTAAGACTTCAAATCACAAAAGGGCGATTCTCCAATGGTCAGTCATCAAAGCCACATTCAAGAGATTGCCTCCAGTGTGCTGCTCAGTGTTGCAGTGCTGTAATCAAACAAGAAAATCTTCTAATATGCTGTCAACTTGCTGGAAAAATAATTCCAAAAAAAAAAAGACAACATTTTGAAAACAGAGGGATCAATGATGTGGAGGCGTATGGAAATCTTCTCTGAAGAGTCCAGTCCCAAAATGGGTCCAAAAGTCTACAACACGGCGTATTCCCAGGTGGTCACCCAGCCAGGTACTGACGCCGCCCAACAGGACTTGACTTCGGTGATCGGACGAGAACCGGTACGTTCCCTGTGGTGTGGTCGTAGACGAAAGAAACAACTCAAACCTTGCCCAATTGCTTGGACTCTCTTTTAAGTCTCTTAGAAGGAAGGCCTTTAATTGCTGTTGTGATGAATTTCCAATTACGTCTCGGCTACTTAACCCAGAGATTCCAAAGCCAGCTAAGACTTCAAATCACAAAAGGGCGATTCTCCAATGGTCAGTCATCAAAGCCACATTCAAGAGATTGCCTCCAGTGTGCTGCTCAGTGTTGCAGTGCTGTAATCAAACAAGAAAATCTTCTAATATGCTGTCAACTTGCTGGAAAAATAATTCCAAAAAAAAAAAGACAACATTTTGAAAACAGAGGGATCAATGATGTGGAGGCGTATGGAAATCTTCTCTGAAGAGTCCAGTCCCAAAATGGGTCCAAAAGTCTACAACACGGCGTATTCCCAGGTGGTCACCCAGCCAGGTACTGACGCCGCCCAACAGGACTTGACTTCGGTGATCGGACGAGAACCGGTACGTTCCCTGTGGTGTGGTCGTAGACGAAAGAAACAACTCAAACCTTGCCCAATTGCTTGGACTCTCTTTTAAGTCTCTTAGAAGGAAGGCCTTTAATTGCTGTTGTGATGAATTTCCAATTACGTCTCGGCTACTTAACCCAGAGATTCCAAAGCCAGCTAAGACTTCAAATCACAAAAGGGCGATTCTCCAATGGTCAGTCATCAAAGCCACATTCAAGAGATTGCCTCCAGTGTGCTGCTCAGTGTTGCAGTGCTGTAATCAAACAAGAAAATCTTCTAATATGCTGTCAACTTGCTGGAAAAATAATTCCAAAAAAAAAAAGACAACATTTTGAAAACAGAGGGATCAATGATGTGGAGGCGTATGGAAATCTTCTCTGAAGAGTCCAGTCCCAAAATGGGTCCAAAAGTCTACAACACGGCGTATTCCCAGGTGGTCACCCAGCCAGGTACTGACGCCGCCCAACAGGACTTGACTTCGGTGATCGGACGAGAACCGGTACGTTCCCTGTGGTGTGGTCGTAGACGAAAGAAACAACTCAAACCTTGCCCAATTGCTTGGACTCTCTTTTAAGTCTCTTAGAAGGAAGGCCTTTAATTGCTGTTGTCATGAATTTCCAATTACGTCTCGGCTACTTAACCCAGAGATTCCAAAGCCAGCTAAGACTTCAAATCACAAAAGGGCGATTCTCCAATGGTCAGTCATCAAAGCCACATTCAAGAGATTGCCTCCAGTGTGCTGCTCAGTGTTGCAGTGCTGTAATCAAACAAGAAAATCTTCTAATATGCTGTCAACTTGCTGGAAAAATAATTCCAAAAAAAAAAAGACAACATTTTGAAAACAGAGGGATCAATGATGTGGAGGCGTATGGAAATCTTCTCTGAAGAGTCCAGTCCCAAAATGGGTCCAAAAGTCTACAACACGGCGTATTCCCAGGTGGTCACCCAGCCAGGTACTGACGCCGCCCAACAGGACTTGACTTCGGTGATCGGACGAGAACCGGTACGTTCCCTGTGGTGTGGTCGTAGACGAAAGAAACAACTCAAACCTTGCCCAATTGCTTGGACTCTCTTTTAAGTCTCTTAGAAGGAAGGCCTTTAATTGCTGTTGTCATGAATTTCCAATTACGTCTCGGCTACTTAACCCAGAGATTCCAAAGCCAGCTAAGACTTCAAATCACAAAAGGGCGATTCTCCAATGGTCAGTCATCAAAGCCACATTCAAGAGATTGCCTCCAGTGTGCTGCTCAGTGTTGCAGTGCTGTAATCAAACAAGAAAATCTTCTAATATGCTGTCAACTTGCTGGAAAAATAATTCCAAAAAAAAAAAGACAACATTTTGAAAACAGAGGGATCAATGATGTGGAGGCGTATGGAAATCTTCTCTGAAGAGTCCAGTCCCAAAATGGGTCCAAAAGTCTACAACACGGCGTATTCCCAGGTGGTCACCCAGCCAGGTACTGACGCCGCCCAACAGGACTTGACTTCGGTGATCGGACGAGAACCGGTACGTTCCCTGTGGTGTGGTCGTAGACGAAAGAAACAACTCAAACCTTGCCCAATTGCTTGGACTCTCTTTTAAGTCTCTTAGAAGGAAGGCCTTTAATTGCTGTTGTGATGAATTTCCAATTACGTCTCGGCTACTTAACCCAGAGATTCCAAAGCCAGCTAAGACTTCAAATCACAAAAGGGCGATTCTCCAATGGTCAGTCATCAAAGCCACATTCAAGAGATTGCCTCCAGTGTGCTGCTCAGTGTTGCAGTGCTGTAATCAAACAAGAAAATCTTCTAATATGCTGTCAACTTGCTGGAAAAATAATTCCAAAAAAAAAAAGACAACATTTTGAAAACAGAGGGATCAATGATGTGGAGGCGTATGGAAATCTTCTCTGAAGAGTCCAGTCCCAAAATGGGTCCAAAAGTCTACAACACGGCGTATTCCCAGGTGGTCACCCAGCCAGGTACTGACGCCGCCCAACAGGACTTGACTTCGGTGATCGGACGAGAACCGGTACGTTCCCTGTGGTGTGGTCGTAGACGAAAGAAACAACTCAAACCTTGCCCAATTGCTTGGACTCTCTTTTAAGTCTCTTAGAAGGAAGGCCTTTAATTGCTGTTGTGATGAATTTCCAATTACGTCTCGGCTACTTAACCCAGAGATTCCAAAGCCAGCTAAGACTTCAAATCACAAAAGGGCGATTCTCCAATGGTCAGTCATCAAAGCCACATTCAAGAGATTGCCTCCAGTGTGCTGCTCAGTGTTGCAGTGCTGTAATCAAACAAGAAAATCTTCTAATATGCTGTCAACTTGCTGGAAAAATAATTCCAAAAAAAAAAAGACAACATTTTGAAAACAGAGGGATCAATGATGTGGAGGCGTATGGAAATCTTCTCTGAAGAGTCCAGTCCCAAAATGGGTCCAAAAGTCTACAACACGGCGTATTCCCAGGTGGTCACCCAGCCAGGTACTGACGCCGCCCAACAGGACTTGACTTCGGTGATCGGACGAGAACCGGTACGTTCCCTGTGGTGTGGTCGTAGACGAAAGAAACAACTCAAACCTTGCCCAATTGCTTGGACTCTCTTTTAAGTCTCTTAGAAGGAAGGCCTTTAATTGCTGTTGTGATGAATTTCCAATTACGTCTCGGCTACTTAACCCAGAGATTCCAAAGCCAGCTAAGACTTCAAATCACAAAAGGGCGATTCTCCAATGGTCAGTCATCAAAGCCACATTCAAGAGATTGCCTCCAGTGTGCTGCTCAGTGTTGCAGTGCTGTAATCAAACAAGAAAATCTTCTAATATGCTGTCAACTTGCTGGAAAAATAATTCCAAAAAAAAAAAGACAACATTTTGAAAACAGAGGGATCAATGATGTGGAGGCGTATGGAAATCTTCTCTGAAGAGTCCAGTCCCAAAATGGGTCCAAAAGTCTACAACACGGCGTATTCCCAGGTGGTCACCCAGCCAGGTACTGACGCCGCCCAACAGGACTTGACTTCGGTGATCGGACGAGAACCGGTACGTTCCCTGTGGTGTGGTCGTAGACGAAAGAAACAACTCAAACCTTGCCCAATTGCTTGGACTCTCTTTTAAGTCTCTTAGAAGGAAGGCCTTTAATTGCTGTTGTGATGAATTTCCAATTACGTCTCGGCTACTTAACCCAGAGATTCCAAAGCCAGCTAAGACTTCAAATCACAAAAGGGCGATTCTCCAATGGTCAGTCATCAAAGCCACATTCAAGAGATTGCCTCCAGTGTGCTGCTCAGTGTTGCAGTGCTGTAATCAAACAAGAAAATCTTCTAATATGCTGTCAACTTGCTGGAAAAATAATTCCAAAAAAAAAAAGACAACATTTTGAAAACAGAGGGATCAATGATGTGGAGGCGTATGGAAATCTTCTCTGAAGAGTCCAGTCCCAAAATGGGTCCAAAAGTCTACAACACGGCGTATTCCCAGGTGGTCACCCAGCCAGGTACTGACGCCGCCCAACAGGACTTGACTTCGGTGATCGGACGAGAACCGGTACGTTCCCTGTGGTGTGGTCGTAGACGAAAGAAACAACTCAAACCTTGCCCAATTGCTTGGACTCTCTTTTAAGTCTCTTAGAAGGAAGGCCTTTAATTGCTGTTGTGATGAATTTCCAATTACGTCTCGGCTACTTAACCCAGAGATTCCAAAGCCAGCTAAGACTTCAAATCACAAAAGGGCGATTCTCCAATGGTCAGTCATCAAAGCCACATTCAAGAGATTGCCTCCAGTGTGCTGCTCAGTGTTGCAGTGCTGTAATCAAACAAGAAAATCTTCTAATATGCTGTCAACTTGCTGGAAAAATAATTCCAAAAAAAAAAAGACAACATTTTGAAAACAGAGGGATCAATGATGTGGAGGCGTATGGAAATCTTCTCTGAAGAGTCCAGTCCCAAAATGGGTCCAAAAGTCTACAACACGGCGTATTCCCAGGTGGTCACCCAGCCAGGTACTGACGCCGCCCAACAGGACTTGACTTCGGTGATCGGACGAGAACCGGTACGTTCCCTGTGGTGTGGTCGTAGACGAAAGAAACAACTCAAACCTTGCCCAATTGCTTGGACTCTCTTTTAAGTCTCTTAGAAGGAAGGCCTTTAATTGCTGTTGTGATGAATTTCCAATTACGTCTCGGCTACTTAACCCAGAGATTCCAAAGCCAGCTAAGACTTCAAATCACAAAAGGGCGATTCTCCAATGGTCAGTCATCAAAGCCACATTCAAGAGATTGCCTCCAGTGTGCTGCTCAGTGTTGCAGTGCTGTAATCAAACAAGAAAATCTTCTAATATGCTGTCAACTTGCTGGAAAAATAATTCCAAAAAAAAAAAGACAACATTTTGAAAACAGAGGGATCAATGATGTGGAGGCGTATGGAAATCTTCTCTGAAGAGTCCAGTCCCAAAATGGGTCCAAAAGTCTACAACACGGCGTATTCCCAGGTGGTCACCCAGCCAGGTACTGACGCCGCCCAACAGGACTTGACTTCGGTGATCGGACGAGAACCGGTACGTTCCCTGTGGTGTGGTCGTAGACGAAAGAAACAACTCAAACCTTGCCCAATTGCTTGGACTCTCTTTTAAGTCTCTTAGAAGGAAGGCCTTTAATTGCTGTTGTGATGAATTTCCAATTACGTCTCGGCTACTTAACCCAGAGATTCCAAAGCCAGCTAAGACTTCAAATCACAAAAGGGCGATTCTCCAATGGTCAGTCATCAAAGCCACATTCAAGAGATTGCCTCCAGTGTGCTGCTCAGTGTTGCAGTGCTGTAATCAAACAAGAAAATCTTCTAATATGCTGTCAACTTGCTGGAAAAATAATTCCAAAAAAAAAAGACAACATTTTGAAAACAGAGGGATCAATGATGTGGAGGCGTATGGAAATCTTCTCTGAAGAGTCCAGTCCCAAAATGGGTCCAAAAGTCTACAACACGGCGTATTCCCAGGTGGTCACCCAGCCAGGTACTGACGCCGCCCAACAGGACTTGACTTCGGTGATCGGACGAGAACCGGTACGTTCCCTGTGGTGTGGTCGTAGACGAAAGAAACAACTCAAACCTTGCCCAATTGCTTGGACTCTCTTTTAAGTCTCTTAGAAGGAAGGCCTTTAATTGCTGTTGTGATGAATTTCCAATTACGTCTCGGCTACTTAACCCAGAGATTCCAAAGCCAGCTAAGACTTCAAATCACAAAAGGGCGATTCTCCAATGGTCAGTCATCAAAGCCACATTCAAGAGATTGCCTCCAGTGTGCTGCTCAGTGTTGCAGTGCTGTAATCAAACAAGAAAATCTTCTAATATGCTGTCAACTTGCTGGAAAAATAATTCCAAAAAAAAAAAGACAACATTTTGAAAACAGAGGGATCAATGATGTGGAGGCGTATGGAAATCTTCTCTGAAGAGTCCAGTCCCAAAATGGCTCCAAAAGTCTACAACACGGCGTATTCCCAGGTGGTCACCCAGCCAGGTACTGACGCCGCCCAACAGGACTTGACTTCGGTGATCGGACGAGAACCGGTACGTTCCCTGTGGTGTGGTCGTAGACGAAAGAAACAACTCAAACCTTGCCCAATTGCTTGGACTCTCTTTTAAGTCTCTTAGAAGGAAGGCCTTTAATTGCTGTTGTCATGAATTTCCAATTACGTCTCGGCTACTTAACCCAGAGATTCCAAAGCCAGCTAAGACTTCAAATCACAAAAGGGCGATTCTCCAATGGTCAGTCATCAAAGCCACATTCAAGAGATTGCCTCCAGTGTGCTGCTCAGTGTTGCAGTGCTGTAATCAAACAAGAAAATCTTCTAATATGCTGTCAACTTGCTGGAAAAATAATTCCAAAAAAAAAAAGACAACATTTTGAAAACAGAGGGATCAATGATGTGGAGGCGTATGGAAATCTTCTCTGAAGAGTCCAGTCCCAAAATGGGTCCAAAAGTCTACAACACGGCGTATTCCCAGGTGGTCACCCAGCCAGGTACTGACGCCGCCCAACAGGACTTGACTTCGGTGATCGGACGAGAACCGGTACGTTCCCTGTGGTGTGGTCGTAGACGAAAGAAACAACTCAAACCTTGCCCAATTGCTTGGACTCTCTTTTAAGTCTCTTAGAAGGAAGGCCTTTAATTGCTGTTGTCATGAATTTCCAATTACGTCTCGGCTACTTAACCCAGAGATTCCAAAGCCAGCTAAGACTTCAAATCACAAAAGGGCGATTCTCCAATGGTCAGTCATCAAAGCCACATTCAAGAGATTGCCTCCAGTGTGCTGCTCAGTGTTGCAGTGCTGTAATCAAACAAGAAAATCTTCTAATATGCTGTCAACTTGCTGGAAAAATAATTCCAAAAAAAAAAAGACAACATTTTGAAAACAGAGGGATCAATGATGTGGAGGCGTATGGAAATCTTCTCTGAAGAGTCCAGTCCCAAAATGGGTCCAAAAGTCTACAACACGGCGTATTCCCAGGTGGTCACCCAGCCAGGTACTGACGCCGCCCAACAGGACTTGACTTCGGTGATCGGACGAGAACCGGTACGTTCCCTGTGGTGTGGTCGTAGACGAAAGAAACAACTCAAACCTTGCCCAATTGCTTGGACTCTCTTTTAAGTCTCTTAGAAGGAAGGCCTTTAATTGCTGTTGTGATGAATTTCCAATTACGTCTCGGCTACTTAACCCAGAGATTCCAAAGCCAGCTAAGACTTCAAATCACAAAAGGGCGATTCTCCAATGGTCAGTCATCAAAGCCACATTCAAGAGATTGCCTCCAGTGTGCTGCTCAGTGTTGCAGTGCTGTAATCAAACAAGAAAATCTTCTAATATGCTGTCAACTTGCTGGAAAAATAATTCCAAAAAAAAAAAGACAACATTTTGAAAACAGAGGGATCAATGATGTGGAGGCGTATGGAAATCTTCTCTGAAGAGTCCAGTCCCAAAATGGGTCCAAAAGTCTACAACACGGCGTATTCCCAGGTGGTCACCCAGCCAGGTACTGACGCCGCCCAACAGGACTTGACTTCGGTGATCGGACGAGAACCGGTACGTTCCCTGTGGTGTGGTCGTAGACGAAAGAAACAACTCAAACCTTGCCCAATTGCTTGGACTCTCTTTTAAGTCTCTTAGAAGGAAGGCCTTTAATTGCTGTTGTGATGAATTTCCAATTACGTCTCGGCTACTTAACCCAGAGATTCCAAAGCCAGCTAAGACTTCAAATCACAAAAGGGCGATTCTCCAATGGTCAGTCATCAAAGCCACATTCAAGAGATTGCCTCCAGTGTGCTGCTCAGTGTTGCAGTGCTGTAATCAAACAAGAAAATCTTCTAATATGCTGTCAACTTGCTGGAAAAATAATTCCAAAAAAAAAAAGACAACATTTTGAAAACAGAGGGATCAATGATGTGGAGGCGTATGGAAATCTTCTCTGAAGAGTCCAGTCCCAAAATGGGTCCAAAAGTCTACAACACGGCGTATTCCCAGGTGGTCACCCAGCCAGGTACTGACGCCGCCCAACAGGACTTGACTTCGGTGATCGGACGAGAACCGGTACGTTCCCTGTGGTGTGGTCGTAGACGAAAGAAACAACTCAAACCTTGCCCAATTGCTTGGACTCTCTTTTAAGTCTCTTAGAAGGAAGGCCTTTAATTGCTGTTGTGATGAATTTCCAATTACGTCTCGGCTACTTAACCCAGAGATTCCAAAGCCAGCTAAGACTTCAAATCACAAAAGGGCGATTCTCCAATGGTCAGTCATCAAAGCCACATTCAAGAGATTGCCTCCAGTGTGCTGCTCAGTGTTGCAGTGCTGTAATCAAACAAGAAAATCTTCTAATATGCTGTCAACTTGCTGGAAAAATAATTCCAAAAAAAAAAGACAACATTTTGAAAACAGAGGGATCAATGATGTGGAGGCGTATGGAAATCTTCTCTGAAGAGTCCAGTCCCAAAATGGGTCCAAAAGTCTACAACACGGCGTATTCCCAGGTGGTCACCCAGCCAGGTACTGACGCCGCCCAACAGGACTTGACTTCGGTGATCGGACGAGAACCGGTACGTTCCCTGTGGTGTGGTCGTAGACGAAAGAAACAACTCAAACCTTGCCCAATTGCTTGGACTCTCTTTTAAGTCTCTTAGAAGGAAGGCCTTTAATTGCTGTTGTGATGAATTTCCAATTACGTCTCGGCTACTTAACCCAGAGATTCCAAAGCCAGCTAAGACTTCAAATCACAAAAGGGCGATTCTCCAATGGTCAGTCATCAAAGCCACATTCAAGAGATTGCCTCCAGTGTGCTGCTCAGTGTTGCAGTGCTGTAATCAAACAAGAAAATCTTCTAATATGCTGTCAACTTGCTGGAAAAATAATTCCAAAAAAAAAAAGACAACATTTTGAAAACAGAGGGATCAATGATGTGGAGGCGTATGGAAATCTTCTCTGAAGAGTCCAGTCCCAAAATGGGTCCAAAAGTCTACAACACGGCGTATTCCCAGGTGGTCACCCAGCCAGGTACTGACGCCGCCCAACAGGACTTGACTTCGGTGATCGGACGAGAACCGGTACGTTCCCTGTGGTGTGGTCGTAGACGAAAGAAACAACTCAAACCTTGCCCAATTGCTTGGACTCTCTTTTAAGTCTCTTAGAAGGAAGGCCTTTAATTGCTGTTGTGATGAATTTCCAATTACGTCTCGGCTACTTAACCCAGAGATTCCAAAGCCAGCTAAGACTTCAAATCACAAAAGGGCGATTCTCCAATGGTCAGTCATCAAAGCCACATTCAAGAGATTGCCTCCAGTGTGCTGCTCAGTGTTGCAGTGCTGTAATCAAACAAGAAAATCTTCTAATATGCTGTCAACTTGCTGGAAAAATAATTCCAAAAAAAAAAAGACAACATTTTGAAAACAGAGGGATCAATGATGTGGAGGCGTATGGAAATCTTCTCTGAAGAGTCCAGTCCCAAAATGGGTCCAAAAGTCTACAACACGGCGTATTCCCAGGTGGTCACCCAGCCAGGTACTGACGCCGCCCAACAGGACTTGACTTCGGTGATCGGACGAGAACCGGTACGTTCCCTGTGGTGTGGTCGTAGACGAAAGAAACAACTCAAACCTTGCCCAATTGCTTGGACTCTCTTTTAAGTCTCTTAGAAGGAAGGCCTTTAATTGCTGTTGTGATGAATTTCCAATTACGTCTCGGCTACTTAACCCAGAGATTCCAAAGCCAGCTAAGACTTCAAATCACAAAAGGGCGATTCTCCAATGGTCAGTCATCAAAGCCACATTCAAGAGATTGCCTCCAGTGTGCTGCTCAGTGTTGCAGTGCTGTAATCAAACAAGAAAATCTTCTAATATGCTGTCAACTTGCTGGAAAAATAATTCCAAAAAAAAAAAGACAACATTTTGAAAACAGAGGGATCAATGATGTGGAGGCGTATGGAAATCTTCTCTGAAGAGTCCAGTCCCAAAATGGGTCCAAAAGTCTACAACACGGCGTATTCCCAGGTGGTCACCCAGCCAGGTACTGACGCCGCCCAACAGGACTTGACTTCGGTGATCGGACGAGAACCGGTACGTTCCCTGTGGTGTGGTCGTAGACGAAAGAAACAACTCAAACCTTGCCCAATTGCTTGGACTCTCTTTTAAGTCTCTTAGAAGGAAGGCCTTTAATTGCTGTTGTGATGAATTTCCAATTACGTCTCGGCTACTTAACCCAGAGATTCCAAAGCCAGCTAAGACTTCAAATCACAAAAGGGCGATTCTCCAATGGTCAGTCATCAAAGCCACATTCAAGAGATTGCCTCCAGTGTGCTGCTCAGTGTTGCAGTGCTGTAATCAAACAAGAAAATCTTCTAATATGCTGTCAACTTGCTGGAAAAATAATTCCAAAAAAAAAAGACAACATTTTGAAAACAGAGGGATCAATGATGTGGAGGCGTATGGAAATCTTCTCTGAAGAGTCCAGTCCCAAATGGGTCCAAAAGTCTACAACACGGCGTATTCCCAGGTGGTCACCCAGCCAGGTACTGACGCCGCCCAACAGGACTTGACTTCGGTGATCGGACGAGAACCGGTACGTTCCCTGTGGTGTGGTCGTAGACGAAAGAAACAACTCAAACCTTGCCCAATTGCTTGGACTCTCTTTTAAGTCTCTTAGAAGGAAGGCCTTTAATTGCTGTTGTGATGAATTTCCAATTACGTCTCGGCTACTTAACCCAGAGATTCCAAAGCCAGCTAAGACTTCAAATCACAAAAGGGCGATTCTCCAATGGTCAGTCATCAAAGCCACATTCAAGAGATTGCCTCCAGTGTGCTGCTCAGTGTTGCAGTGCTGTAATCAAACAAGAAAATCTTCTAATATGCTGTCAACTTGCTGGAAAAATAATTCCAAAAAAAAAAGACAACATTTTGAAAACAGAGGGATCAATGATGTGGAGGCGTATGGAAATCTTCTCTGAAGAGTCCAGTCCCAAAATGGGTCCAAAAGTCTACAACACGGCGTATTCCCAGGTGGTCACCCAGCCAGGTACTGACGCCGCCCAACAGGACTTGACTTCGGTGATCGGACGAGAACCGGTACGTTCCCTGTGGTGTGGTCGTAGACGAAAGAAACAACTCAAACCTTGCCCAATTGCTTGGACTCTCTTTTAAGTCTCTTAGAAGGAAGGCCTTTAATTGCTGTTGTGATGAATTTCCAATTACGTCTCGGCTACTTAACCCAGAGATTCCAAAGCCAGCTAAGACTTCAAATCACAAAAGGGCGATTCTCCAATGGTCAGTCATCAAAGCCACATTCAAGAGATTGCCTCCAGTGTGCTGCTCAGTGTTGCAGTGCTGTAATCAAACAAGAAAATCTTCTAATATGCTGTCAACTTGCTGGAAAAATAATTCCAAAAAAAAAAAGACAACATTTTGAAAACAGAGGGATCAATGATGTGGAGGCGTATGGAAATCTTCTCTGAAGAGTCCAGTCCCAAAATGGGTCCAAAAGTCTACAACACGGCGTATTCCCAGGTGGTCACCCAGCCAGGTACTGACGCCGCCCAACAGGACTTGACTTCGGTGATCGGACGAGAACCGGTACGTTCCCTGTGGTGTGGTCGTAGACGAAAGAAACAACTCAAACCTTGCCCAATTGCTTGGACTCTCTTTTAAGTCTCTTAGAAGGAAGGCCTTTAATTGCTGTTGTGATGAATTTCCAATTACGTCTCGGCTACTTAACCCAGAGATTCCAAAGCCAGCTAAGACTTCAAATCACAAAAGGGCGATTCTCCAATGGTCAGTCATCAAAGCCACATTCAAGAGATTGCCTCCAGTGTGCTGCTCAGTGTTGCAGTGCTGTAATCAAACAAGAAAATCTTCTAATATGCTGTCAACTTGCTGGAAAAATAATTCCAAAAAAAAAAAGACAACATTTTGAAAACAGAGGGATCAATGATGTGGAGGCGTATGGAAATCTTCTCTGAAGAGTCCAGTCCCAAAATGGGTCCAAAAGTCTACAACACGGCGTATTCCCAGGTGGTCACCCAGCCAGGTACTGACGCCGCCCAACAGGACTTGACTTCGGTGATCGGACGAGAACCGGTACGTTCCCTGTGGTGTGGTCGTAGACGAAAGAAACAACTCAAACCTTGCCCAATTGCTTGGACTCTCTTTTAAGTCTCTTAGAAGGAAGGCCTTTAATTGCTGTTGTGATGAATTTCCAATTACGTCTCGGCTACTTAACCCAGAGATTCCAAAGCCAGCTAAGACTTCAAATCACAAAAGGGCGATTCTCCAATGGTCAGTCATCAAAGCCACATTCAAGAGATTGCCTCCAGTGTGCTGCTCAGTGTTGCAGTGCTGTAATCAAACAAGAAAATCTTCTAATATGCTGTCAACTTGCTGGAAAAATAATTCCAAAAAAAAAAGACAACATTTTGAAAACAGAGGGATCAATGATGTGGAGGCGTATGGAAATCTTCTCTGAAGAGTCCAGTCCCAAAATGGGTCCAAAAGTCTACAACACGGCGTATTCCCAGGTGGTCACCCAGCCAGGTACTGACGCCGCCCAACAGGACTTGACTTCGGTGATCGGACGAGAACCGGTACGTTCCCTGTGGTGTGGTCGTAGACGAAAGAAACAACTCAAACCTTGCCCAATTGCTTGGACTCTCTTTTAAGTCTCTTAGAAGGAAGGCCTTTAATTGCTGTTGTGATGAATTTCCAATTACGTCTCGGCTACTTAACCCAGAGATTCCAAAGCCAGCTAAGACTTCAAATCACAAAAGGGCGATTCTCCAATGGTCAGTCATCAAAGCCACATTCAAGAGATTGCCTCCAGTGTGCTGCTCAGTGTTGCAGTGCTGTAATCAAACAAGAAAATCTTCTAATATGCTGTCAACTTGCTGGAAAAATAATTCCAAAAAAAAAAAGACAACATTTTGAAAACAGAGGGATCAATGATGTGGAGGCGTATGGAAATCTTCTCTGAAGAGTCCAGTCCCAAAATGGGTCCAAAGTCTACAACACGGCGTATTCCCAGGTGGTCACCCAGCCAGGTACTGACGCCGCCCAACAGGACTTGACTTCGGTGATCGGACGAGAACCGGTACGTTCCCTGTGGTGTGGTCGTAGACGAAAGAAACAACTCAAACCTTGCCCAATTGCTTGGACTCTCTTTTAAGTCTCTTAGAAGGAAGGCCTTTAATTGCTGTTGTGATGAATTTCCAATTACGTCTCGGCTACTTAACCCAGAGATTCCAAAGCCAGCTAAGACTTCAAATCACAAAAGGGCGATTCTCCAATGGTCAGTCATCAAAGCCACATTCAAGAGATTGCCTCCAGTGTGCTGCTCAGTGTTGCAGTGCTGTAATCAAACAAGAAAATCTTCTAATATGCTGTCAACTTGCTGGAAAAATAATTCCAAAAAAAAAAAGACAACATTTTGAAAACAGAGGGATCAATGATGTGGAGGCGTATGGAAATCTTCTCTGAAGAGTCCAGTCCCAAAATGGGTCCAAAAGTCTACAACACGGCGTATTCCCAGGTGGTCACCCAGCCAGGTACTGACGCCGCCCAACAGGACTTGACTTCGGTGATCGGACGAGAACCGGTACGTTCCCTGTGGTGTGGTCGTAGACGAAAGAAACAACTCAAACCTTGCCCAATTGCTTGGACTCTCTTTTAAGTCTCTTAGAAGGAAGGCCTTTAATTGCTGTTGTGATGAATTTCCAATTACGTCTCGGCTACTTAACCCAGAGATTCCAAAGCCAGCTAAGACTTCAAATCACAAAAGGGCGATTCTCCAATGGTCAGTCATCAAAGCCACATTCAAGAGATTGCCTCCAGTGTGCTGCTCAGTGTTGCAGTGCTGTAATCAAACAAGAAAATCTTCTAATATGCTGTCAACTTGCTGGAAAAATAATTCCAAAAAAAAAAAGACAACATTTTGAAAACAGAGGGATCAATGATGTGGAGGCGTATGGAAATCTTCTCTGAAGAGTCCAGTCCCAAAATGGGTCCAAAAGTCTACAACACGGCGTATTCCCAGGTGGTCACCCAGCCAGGTACTGACGCCGCCCAACAGGACTTGACTTCGGTGATCGGACGAGAACCGGTACGTTCCCTGTGGTGTGGTCGTAGACGAAAGAAACAACTCAAACCTTGCCCAATTGCTTGGACTCTCTTTTAAGTCTCTTAGAAGGAAGGCCTTTAATTGCTGTTGTGATGAATTTCCAATTACGTCTCGGCTACTTAACCCAGAGATTCCAAAGCCAGCTAAGACTTCAAATCACAAAAGGGCGATTCTCCAATGGTCAGTCATCAAAGCCACATTCAAGAGATTGCCTCCAGTGTGCTGCTCAGTGTTGCAGTGCTGTAATCAAACAAGAAAATCTTCTAATATGCTGTCAACTTGCTGGAAAAATAATTCCAAAAAAAAAAAGACAACATTTTGAAAACAGAGGGATCAATGATGTGGAGGCGTATGGAAATCTTCTCTGAAGAGTCCAGTCCCAAAATGGGTCCAAAAGTCTACAACACGGCGTATTCCCAGGTGGTCACCCAGCCAGGTACTGACGCCGCCCAACAGGACTTGACTTCGGTGATCGGACGAGAACCGGTACGTTCCCTGTGGTGTGGTCGTAGACGAAAGAAAC
>NW_027670371.1:0-2500 GCF_964199315.1 Orbicella franksi
GCGAAACCGCAGCAAAGGGAACGGACTTTGTAAAATCAGCGGGGAAAGAAGACCCTGTTGAGCTTGACTCTAGTCTGACCTTGTGAAAAGACATGAGAGGTGTAGAATAAGTGGGAGCAGTTCGCTGCGCCGGTGAAATACCACTACTCTTATCGTTTTTTTACTTATTGGATGGAGCGGAGGCGAACCGCAAGGTTCACTTTCTGGACTTAAGCCGCCCGCTCGCGGGTGGCGATCCGAGTCCAAGACACCGTCAGGTTGGGAGTTTGGCTGGGGCGGCACATCTGTCAAATGATAACGCAGGTGTCCTAAGGTGAGCTCAATGAGAACAGAAATCTCATGTAGAACAAAAGGGTAAAAGCTCACTTGATTTTGATTTTCAGTATGAATACAAACCGTGAAAGCGTGGCCTATCGATCCTTTAGTCTTTAGGAGTTTTAAGCTAGAGGTGTCAGAAAAGTTACCACAGGGATAACTGGCTTGTGGCAGCCAAGCGTTCATAGCGACGTTGCTTTTTGATCCTTCGATGTCGGCTCTTCCTATCATTGCGAAGCAGAATTCGCCAAGTGATGGATTGTTCACCCACCAATAGGGAACGTGAGCTGGGTTTAGACCGTCGTGAGACAGGTTAGTTTTACCCTACTGATGAAGTGTTGTTGCAATAGTAATTCTGCTCAGTACGAGAGGAACCGCAGATTCAGACAATTGGCATTTGCACTTGGCTGAAAAGCCAATGGTGCGAAGCTACCATCTGTTGGATTATGACTGAACGCCTCTAAGTCAGAATCCGTGCTAGAAAGCAACGATGATTACCTCCAGAGAACTTTAGGCGAACCAGAATAGAGGACTTCGGTCCTCATGCGTCCCAAGGTGCCAAGGAGGACAAGAACCTCCAAGGCACTACCGATAGCAAATTCTAATGTTTCTGGAGATAAATCCTTTGCAGACGACTTAAATAAAGAACGGGGTATTGTAAGTTGTAGAGTAGCCTTGTTGCTACGATCTTCTGAGATTAAGCCTTTGTTCTAAGATTTGTTAAAAACATCTCTTTTTTTTCTTCAAGTCCAACAAGGCTCCCCTCCTCTGCCACTGCCAGGAGGGTGCCAAAGAAGAAGTGGTGCCTGCAGGCTTGGGCTAACTTGTGGCAGCCAAGTGATGGAAAGGAGGCCACGTCTGGTCTGGGACGTGGCTGTCAATTTTTTTTAAAGTCCAAAAGGCTCCCCTCGCTTGGGACCTGGCAGTGAAAATTTTTTCTAAGTCCGAAAGGCTCCTCTCGTTTCAAATGGTGAAACGAGGGGAGCCTTTTGGACTTAGAAAAATTTGACCGCCCGGTCCCAAACGACGGGAGACTTTCTGGACTTAGAGTTATTTGACCAGAAACATCTCAAGGCAAAGAGGGGAGCCCTTTTGACTTGCACTAACATGACCTCGAACGAGGGGAGCCTTTTGGACTTAGAGTTAGGGTAACGGTTAGCTTAGGGTTAGGGTTAGGGTTAGCTTAGCGTTAGGCCTAGGTAGGCTTAGCGTTCGGTTAGGCTTAGGTAGGCTTAGCGTTCGGTTAGGCCTAGGTAGGCTTAGCGTTAGGTTAGGCTTAGGTAGGCTTAGCGTTAGGTTAGGGTTAAACTTGGCTAAACTTGGCGCCTGCACGTAACTCGAGCTGGCCAATAGGTTGGCGCAAAAAGTTTTGAAATGGTGAAAATCTTAAGTGTGCTTATAGAATAGGGGGACTGACGCCCACTTTTAAGATAGTGGTGCACACCCCCGTTAATTATGATGTGAGAGCGCCAAACTTGGCGCCTGCACGTAACTCGAGCTGGCCAATTGTTTCGCGCAAAACGTTTTGAAAATGGTGAAAATCTTAAGAGTGCTTATGGTATATGGGCACTAACGCCCAGTTTTAAGATAGTGTAGCAAATCCCCTTAACGATGATGTGACAGCGCCAAACTTGGCGCCTGCACGTAACTCGAGCTGGCCAATAGTTTGCCGCAAAACGTTTTGAAAGTGGTAAAAATCTTAAGGGTGCTTATAGATTAGGGGGACCGACGCCCAGTTTTAAGATAGTGTAGCACACCCCCCTTAACGATGATGTGACAGCGCCAAACTTGGCGCCTGCACGTAACTCGAGCTGGCCAATAGTTTGCCGCAAAAAGGTTTGAAAATGGTGAAAATCTTAAGGGTGCTTATAGATAAGGGGGACCGACGCCCAGTTTTAAGATAGTGTAGCACACCCCCCTTAACGATGATGTGACAGCGCCAAACTGGGCGCCTGCACGTAACTCGAGCTGGCCAATAGTTTGCCGCAAAAAGTTTTGAAAATGGTGAAAATCTTAAGGGTGCTTATAGATAAGGGGGACCGACGCCCAGTTTTAAGATAGTGTAGCACACCCCCCTTAACGATGATGTGACAGCGCCAAACTTGGCGCCTGCACGTAACTCGAGCTGGCCAATAGTTTGCCGCAAAAAGTTTTGAAAATGGTGAAAATCTTAAGGGTGCTTATA
>NW_027670373.1:15000-17023 GCF_964199315.1 Orbicella franksi
ACCAGGTAGCTATCCCTCAGGGAACCCGGCGGGGAACCCTATTGCGTCTGCTTCCTTTGAAAGGAGGCTGGCATTTCACCGTCAAGCTGCACTGGGAATCCTCCCGGCCATGGAAGACGCACGAGGCGTTCGACCCTGTCCGAGGGAAACCCGTTCTCTCTTTGCCACGTCTTTCCACTGCTTCACCCTAGTAAGCTTCCGGCATACCAGTGAGACAGCCAAGTGCACGGAATGCCGACAAGATACATCGGGGAAGAATGATTCTTCCGAATCTAAGCCGCTATTCTTGGCCAAAGGCCATCAGGTACAACATCCATCCGTTCTCTCGTTGTCCACACCGAGACAACTTGGCTTCAAGTTCAGTCATTTCATGCTACCGACCGCAAGTTTGGTCGACTTTGCTCCTTTTTCCTCCAAATACCCTCCTTTCCTACCCGAGAACACATTACCGAGCAGGGCTTACTGTTACGGACCGATACAGCTCAATTGCTCTTTCGGTCTTTCCCGATGCCTGCCCTACATTATAACCCGAAACCGTCTATTCCCCCAACCAAGTTTAGACACTTAGAAAAATGTCGAAAATTTCGATTTTTCGAAACTGCTCCAAAGCGCTCCCCATGGCATTCCAAACGTGCGTCTGCATGTCAGAGTTACGAAAACGAAGAGATTTCCACGAAGATGACCGATGATTGCCGAAATTTCCCGACGAAAACCCGAAGCTCAAAGACCACACCCTAAAGAGCGCAAAATTGGGATTTTACACTTTTTCAAAACTTTGTGCGGCAAACTATTGGCCAGCTCGAGTTACGTGCAGGCGCCAAGTTTGGCGCTGTCACGTCATCGTTAAGGGGGGTGTGCTACACTATCTTAAAACTGGGCGTCGGTCCCCCTATTCTATAAGCACCCTTAAGATTTTCACCATTTTCAAAACTTTTTGTGGCAAACTATTGGCCAGCTCGAGTTACGTGCAGGCGCCAAGTTTGGCGCTGTCACATCATCGTTAAGGGGGGTGTGCTACACTATCTTAAAACTGGGCGTCGGTCCCCCTATTCTATAAGCACCCTTAAGATTTTCACCATTTTCAAAACTTTTTGCGGCAAACTATTGGCCAGCTCGAGTTACGTGCAGGCGCCAAGTTTGGCGCTGTCACATCATCGTTAAGGGGGGTGTGCTACACTATCTTAAAACTGGGCGTCGGTCCCCCTTATCTATAAGCACCCTTAAGATTTTCACCATTTTCAAAACTTTTTGCGGCAAACTATTGGCCAGCTCGAGTTACGTGCAGGCGCCCAGTTTGGCGCTGTCACATCATCGTTAAGGGGGGTGTGCTACACTATCTTAAAACTGGGCGTCGGTCCCCCTTATCTATAAGCACCCTTAAGATTTTCACCATTTTCAAACCTTTTTGCGGCAAACTATTGGCCAGCTCGAGTTACGTGCAGGCGCCAAGTTTGGCGCTGTCACATCATCGTTAAGGGGGGTGTGCTACACTATCTTAAAACTGGGCGTCGGTCCCCCTAATCTATAAGCACCCTTAAGATTTTTACCACTTTCAAAACGTTTTGCGGCAAACTATTGGCCAGCTCGAGTTACGTGCAGGCGCCAAGTTTGGCGCTGTCACATCATCGTTAAGGGGATTTGCTACACTATCTTAAAACTGGGCGTTAGTGCCCATATACCATAAGCACTCTTAAGATTTTCACCATTTTCAAAACGTTTTGCGCGAAACAATTGGCCAGCTCGAGTTACGTGCAGGCGCCAAGTTTGGCGCTCTCACATCATAATTAACGGGGGTGTGCACCACTATCTTAAAAGTGGGCGTCAGTCCCCCTATTCTATAAGCACACTTAAGATTTTCACCATTTCAAAACTTTTTGCGCCAACCTATTGGCCAGCTCGAGTTACGTGCAGGCGCCAAGTTTAGCCAAGTTTAACCCTAACCTAACGCTAAGCCTACCTAAGCCTAACCTAACGCTAAGCCTACCTAGGCCTAACCGAACGCTAAGCCTACCTAAGCCTAACC